>NW_022589713.1:31465225-31605451 GCF_004348235.1 Phoca vitulina | reverse complement strand
TATATATATATATATATATATATATATATATATATAAATTTTAAATATTTTAATTAAAGAAATAAATATAGAAGGAAAATAGAAAGACAAATAATAAAGAAAAATAAGAATATCTTAAAAGTGTTTATCCTCTATTTTTTAAAAAGCCATCTGTGTAGAAAGTAATTGTCATATATATATATATATATATATAATATATATATATATATATATTTCCTATATTCAGGGATTCTGATTTATTATACATCCAGGCCTAGAAGCTATAGTGTTTGGGAAAAGAAAAGAAGCAAAAACAAACAAACAAAAAACTCAAAAGTACTGTGCAGACAGAGCTGAGAACTATTCTAACCATCTTATCTGGGAGTTTAAGGTGGTAAATGCAGTGAAACCTTACAGGAATTGTTTTATAGGGGTGTGCCCTCCATACCTTCAGCCTGCTCAGGGGACTATACCCCCCTTCTGTCTAAGCTTGGTTTCTTTATCCCTGCATTTCCCTTCCTACATCAGAGATCTTTTTCCAGCGTCCAGGCCCGGTGCTTATTTTAGGCCTCCCTGGAGACTTGCACTAGCCAATTGGGCCAGAACTGGAGGTGGCAAAGGAAGAAGTGAAGATACACAAGTAAATTCTCTTTAACCCCCTTTGTGTACCATTTTTGATCTGCAGATTCAGCTCTCTTCTTTGTAACTGAAGCCCCAGTGGGAGGCGTGTTGTGTCTGGGACGTCCTCTACGTGTGGATGGTGAATGCAGTCGTTCCCATATTCAAACAACTGCCCCTTGTGCACTGGTTCCTGCATCATTCCCTTAGGATCCCATGTGGAAACCCGGGGGAGGGGGGTGTAAAGGAGAGAGGATCTCTGTAGGCTCACTTGCCTGTCATGAAAAGAATATCTGCTGTAGGATTCATCATAGGATTAGTATGGTGTGTTTTAGTTTGGGTTCCATTAGAAGCAGACTCTGAGACCAGGATTTGAGAGCAAATGGCTTTTAGGGGAGGCCAGGGGCACAGGTAAGGAAGTGGGAAGAGGGAACAGGGAAGGGAAGCAGCCAGGGCCGTGTGCATCACTCGGCAGTTACCAACGTGGGCAACTGGAACTTGCCAAACAAAGCCGTGACACTGGCTCACACTGTGTTTCACTGTTTTAAACATAAAAAGGTCCAGTGGTCAGATAGGATGACAGAACTGAGTTAGCTCAAATTCTGTGGCTTCATCTTTACAATCATGGTGCTATCATCTCATTGTTCATTTATGATCTACTGTTTACATTAAAAATACAGAGTACCGCAGGGGTTGAATGCACAAACTGCAGCCTTTGTGAGCTTGAATGATTTCAAACTGTTACGGACTTGCTAATGAAACAAGAGGCCGTAGCTGAATTCCTGTGTGTCTGTGGCCCACGGTATAATGGAGAGGTCTACAAATTAATTTCCATGTAGCATATGATGTTTAGTATAGAATAAGTTAGACAATGGGCTAATTTAATATATGCTAAAATCTCAATAGTAAAAACAGAATATAGACAAATTGTGTTCTGGGAAGCAGTCCTTTATCACGGACATTAGTTAGAGTTGCCAGTTCATGGTGCTAGTGGAAAGCCGACTGTCTGTTTTAGTCCACTTAATTATTTTCTAATTCTCTGTAATGGACCCCGTGTTACCTGCACCCACAGCAGACCACAATCACTGCCTGAGTGCTCCACTCCCTCACACTGACCCCCTCCTCTCCAATATCACTAGCAGAGTTCTCTGCTTTCTTTCAGAGCTAGATAGTAGGAAGCCACTGTGAAGATTGGGCCTTTTTTCAGGGAACCAGGTTTGAAGGCTGATTTTGTTCAGAAGCAACCAGGCTGTAGGGTGGGGAGATGTGTCCTTTGCATCTAAATTGTGATTCTATGTATTTCTCTCTTTTTTTTTTCCCCCTTCAGAAACACCTTCTATGCATGGAATAAGGCCTGTAGCTCTGAATGTAGACTTGTTAATCTTAAAAAAATATTTCTTAATCATAAACTGATTTTGAGACTATAGCTTCCATCAAACACCACCTCTTCTTCTATGTTACAATGGAACAAGCTAGAAGTGATCAGACCATTTTTACCCCAGATCCGCAAATAACAATTCTATGTGAACCTGGGCAAGTCGACTGTCCTCTTTGGACTTCGCTGTCTCTTTTTCTCTCCCTCTCTCTCAGTCTCTCTCTAATGGAGCTAAGAGGCCATATGGCACCTTGTAAGGATGAATTATTATGGCATGATTATTAGTATGACCACAGTTGCTGCTAACATTATTTGGGGATTGGTTGTGTTATTTCATTTGCTTTCTCTTTTTATTTTTCACTAAAGTTGCAGTTAATGGATTTATATTCCATAACATTGGAATGCAGGATTTAAATATGAGCACTCCTGCTTTGCATTTTTTTTTTTTTTTTTAGAATTTGAGAGAAGTAGTTCTAAGCTTACTAGCATGATTCACAAAACAGTCTAAGAATGTTTAAAACAACTTAAGAGGACATACTCTTTTCAAAAGATCTGGAAGTCTCCTTTTAGTTGTATGTTATAGACACAGATAATACAAAAAGATGTTTTGTCTTTTTCTTCAAAGAAATCTCCCCAAAACATTCTATTAAGTAATGCTCTGCTTAGCAGATTTTGATGGTTTTCTCTATATGATTAAAAAAAAACTTTGAAATGTTTTATAGTTAATGCTTATTACGAATTTGGGTAAATTTTTCTGGCAATAACTTGAAGTGGTAACATTTGATAATTTTCACTAGGCTCATTCGAGCTTTTCTATCCCTAGACAGAGCTTATTCTATCCCTCACTAAGTTTTAATATACAGAAAAGGCAGTTATCAAAGGATAGATTTTACTAACTTCTAAAGTATTTAGAGATTTCCAAATTTTTGCTTAAACAAAACCAGCACTGTTAAGAAAAAGAGAATTGACTAAAATTTATTGAGAGCATACAGAAGTGCCAAAAGTAATCCTTAAAACAATAAATGCATTTAATGCAACACTTCAGTAGAGCAGATAATTTCCTTTTTCACAGCTGAGGACACTGAGGCACAAAGAAATGTACACAGCTAATGGAGGCAATCTCTGACTGCTACCATTCCTGAGTCTGAGCTCACAATGCTCTTTACAAATATCTGTTCATTGCTCTTTATTAATATCTAATACTTGAGCTGTATCTACTATGTGTCAGGCACTGAGAATACAGTATGAGCAAAACCCAGGAGCTACCTTCAAGAAGCCCAGGTCTAATCCATGCTTCTGTGTTCAGGAAGAGAATTAGGTAAAACTTGTTTCATCGAGACATCTGTTTCACGTTTCGAGTGAAAAATTCATTTAAGCAAGTCAGCTGTGGTCAGTGTTCATGGCCTTATTATTATTAAGGTCCAAATATTATCTGCCACTTCTATTCAGCATCTTCTAGGGTAACAGTAAGCCTCTCAATTACAAAAGATATTAACCAGGGTGGATCAAGAGTCCCTCCAGAAAGTCAGAATAAGTGTCATTCTCCTAATGACTACTTCTTAAGCATTGATAAGCCAAACCAGCCCAGAAATTCTTCTCAGTTTGACTGAAGAAGTTGCATGGAAAAGAAATATTTTGATAAAATCACCTGTCGGGATAAAGAAGGTTGGACAACCATCTAGACACATGCACGCAGCATGCACACACACACACACACACACACACTGTGACACAAAGTATATATATAAATAAATAGATCTTGCTCCCTAGAGCATTGTTTTGCCCTACACTGACTTACACCATCTGCAGAGTAAAAAGTGTTTGTGTCTATGCAAGGTGGGTGGACTTGCAAACTGCAAGAAAAAAGCAGACTGCAGGGAGGCCTCCCCACCAGCACCACAGAGCAGGCTAAGGCTCCACATTTCAAGTTCTCCAGTCTACTTACATGGTGTTGACCTTTTTCTCTTTCCTTTATATGTTGGGATATGAGCATTTTCATAACTGTGCATAAGAATATGACCTTCAAAGTGGGGAGTCTATGTTGCAGGAATATACATTTTTTAATATTGGATTCAGTGAAGTTGCAATCGTTCTGAAAGAGAGAAACGTGCCAGGAAACCTGTTCTGTGTATTCATCACCTCTTATTTAAGGCGATGGTGATTGGCACTGACCTAGTGTGCCCCTCAATGTGTTTTCCTCATTCATAGTCAATGATTCTGGGAGGCCAGTCCAGGAATCCGAAGTTGAGAATCTTATTTTTTATGCTTCCAGTGCTGATAACAATCTAATAAATACAAGTAGGAAAGAGAAACCACTAAAAAGGATTTAAGCACCTGGAATGGCAGAAAGTACATAAATGATGACAAGAGAAAAGTTCTTAGCAAAACCATATGGCTAAGTGAGAAAAATAAAGAATAGTTATCAACGCTAAGAAAAAGAAAATTGTGAACAAAATTTTGAGAGAAAACTCCCATTCATGAACTCTAGTAGTTAAAAAAAAAATTAAAAAAAAACAAGTTTTAATAACTGGAGTTACACTAGTTTTGAGTGAGAGTCCACAGATGTTACTGGTTTATTAAAAAGAAGTATTTGTGTATAGTGTCTCTGCTTAGCCTTTCACCACTCATCTTCTTGGTCATTTGTTTTTACATTTGAAATGACATGACCAATCAGTGTGACCTTTACTATCCTAATAGGGCTTTTTTTTTTTTTTTTCAGGCATCAAGATCTTTATACTCTTGCTGTTCCTTTTTGAACCTAAAAGACATAGCCAAGAAAGCTTGTTTGTATTCTGTTTAGAAAGTGGGTCTTTAATTAGTGCCACTTCTGTAAACACACCATGTTTAAACTGATTACATTTGTTACACATCACCTCCAACTATATACCTTTAGCAACTAAATCACTCTTCCTCATCTGCTATCATTTATGTCTTATTAGCATCAAGAGGAAATGAAACGAAGTCACACCCATTTAATTTCATCTCGGGACTCTGGAGTGTAGGGGCTCTATTAATGGTGCCGGTTTGTTATGTGGGACATTGTAAAAATATGAGTAGTTAAGTAATGTTATGTAAAGTGGTCAGAGCACCTTGTCTTTTAAATTAAGCATATTTCAGTGGTAATCCCTGGAAGAACTGCTCTAAAACTAGACATCACGTTTTGTTACTGTATCATTTCTTAAAGGCATATACTACCTAAGATTTTTTTTTTTTCTTTCTTTTTTTTCTAAATCTTCCTGGCAGGTACTAAGCACAAAACCATGCTAGAAGCCCGGAATGGAAGTGGGACTATCAAAGCCTTTCCTAGGGCAGGCGTGAAAGGCAAAGGACCAGTTAATAAGGGAAACACAGGTCTGCAAAACAAAACGTTTCACTGTGAAATCTGTGATGTGCACGTCAACTCGGAAACACAACTTAAACAGGTAGACAGCACATATTCTAGAAATGAAAACAACAGATAGGGGACATCCTGATGAGCAGAATGTGTGTGCTTCCTATGTTCCCTTTCTTTCCTGTTTTTTTCTCCCACCCACCCATCCATCCATCCACTTAATCTTCTACTCACTGCCCTTATTTATTTATGCCTATTTTAGTTGCCAAGGAAATAGTAAAATGTAATATTTTCTAAGTCCTTTCAGAAAATGTCTGAAGTGAATTTGTACTATTCTTATTTCTGAAGAGTGGGAGGAAAAGGGGTATTAGGTCTTTTCTCTACCAGGTTTCCCACTCAAAAGTGCTGATTTTCTTTAAAGGTCAAATTGCAATGTTCCATTTTTACTTGTTTAGATATTTACATGTTATAACTAATTTTATACTGTTCTATTCTTTTATTTTATGTACTTTATTACATGGTGTTGTACTGTATTTCTAAATCCTGCAGCCACCTGCTAAAGGGATGACTAATCCTATTGCATTCACTTTTACTGTGAATAGTCTTCCAAAGAGATTAGTTAGACGTTGCCAATTGAAGGCCCAACCCCCATATTGTGTTGTGTTTTATATGCATATGTGCAATATTGTAGTCATTTTATGCACCTTTGTTATTTATCTTTAGAATTTTAGGGGTTGACATTTGGCTGTACAAATGTGAGGATAAGTATTAGTATGGAAATAAATTCATGCCTGCCTGGGCATCTTTGTTTATTTGCACATAAAATTCCTTTAGACATTCCTTTCCTTTGTACATTTTTAAAAAGGAGATCTGTGCAGCGATAAAGAGAAAGGCTGGAGAAAAGAAGAGCCTTCTATTTGTTAAAAATAAACTAAAATGAGTAGCATAAAAAGATATATCCTCAAGCCACCAGAATCCAAGGACAAAAGTGCATGCTCTTTTGTTTTCGTCTTTCTGCAACTTGTATAAAATAATTAATATCCTTCCTCAGGTTAAAACAATATTTATGAGGGGGGTTTGGGGATTTTTTTTTTTAAAGCTGTCATTTTTAATTGCTTTTAATAGCACATTAGCAGTAGAAGGCACAAAGACAGAGCTGCTGGGAAGCCCCCGAAACCTAAATACAGTCCTTACAACAAACTACAGAAGGCAGCACATCCGTTGGGGGTGAGTGTCATCGTTGATTCCCAAACAACAGTGATCTTGAATGTCCCATAGTCTGCGGAACTTGACTTTTTTTTTTTTTTTTTTTTTTTGTTAATTACTGAATGAAATACATGGAAGGTACCTAAGTCATGACAAACAATTGATTGGAAAGTCCAACCCCTACTCCACCAATAGAATTATTAGTTTCATGAGTTGTTTGGGTGGTTTGCCACGTTTAGCCACTGTCCGATACCTGTATCTTTTGGAGTTGGGCTCTGGTTAATGACAGAGCCTGGGGAAGGGAGTAAAGCCAAACTCTTGAGTCAGGAAAGTAATCACATGAAATCTGGTCTTGATGTTAGTGGATAATTTTAGGAAAGGGCAGTGAAAAGCAAGTTCTCACATCTCCTTTTTAATATCTTCAAGGGACAAAGCACTGGTGTTGTTGATACCCTCAACAGTTTTGAATTTCGAATAGCACAGTCTCAACGGCATGACTGATTTTATTTAATTATTACACCAAGAATAGTATCTAAGGCCTGGGGAAATTCTTCCTGGGAGATGCCCTCTTCCCATTACCCCAAATATACCTTTAAGAATAGTGAACACACTAGTATTAGTGTCCTGACCTGGAATTTTTTTTTAGGAATTTAGGGGAAATCTGTGAAACCTGATAATCTCAAGCTAATATTTATGACCATGTGGAGTTTTTCGTTGTTTTTTTGTTTTTTGCTTTTGTTTTTGTTTTCCTGGTTGAATTGACCATAGCTTTCATCAGGGAGACCCAGGCCTCAATGAAAAGTTAAGAACAACTGATCTATAGTATGTGCTGAATTGTGCATTTTGAAATCTGTTTTCTTCAAAATAGATCTTATTAATAATTGGTGCTATTGTGTGTTGCTGGCACATGAAAATATAGTTAAAGGAAACTGCAATCATCTCTTATGAGACCTCAGTAAGAGTTGACCCAATTAATTTAGTAGCATCACCCATTTTTATGCAAATGAAGTCACTTTACTCTTTTGTACAGAAGCAATTTTAGCTGCATTGAAAAGCTGTGAATTCTGCACAGAGCTGATGTTTCAGCACCACTAGTCCTAACTTTGAGTGCTATTTCTGACCAGCATAGATGCAGCTTTCAACAATCAAGTGAATGGTTCTTAAATAAACAGGGAAGTCAAATTGTGTTAATGTTACCATCCAAAACCTCCTTCCTAGCTCTCACTATGTTATTGTTTCCATAAATGGGAGACATTCTTTCTGTGAGAACAGCCATCTTACTAATGCTACCAGCCAAAGAATGAACTGGTTTTGTAGAGCAGTGTTGAGAGAATGTTGTCACCATTTGCACAAAGAGGAAGCAGAACATGGCAGATCTGGGGGGGAGGTAAGTTTCTTCCTTGAAAGTGGAATTTTGTTGTCTTTATTTCTCTTCATTAATACCTCGCACCTTGCTGTGCTCCCCAGTTTACACACTTGGATAGCCTAATAGTAGTTGAGAGCATTAATAAATCTCTCTTTTAAAGTATCTATTCCCTGACAGTTAATGTGTATGTGTAGAGTAGAGTAAAGATTCCATACTTTTTTTTTTTTCTCAACATGAATACTTTCCTCAGGAGGTATATTTATGAAGAAAAATAAAATAAGGTTGCTGAGTATTTTTCTGGAGGACATTTCAACATCCTAAGTTGGTCATCTTCAAGTGATCTTCCAGCTCTTTCAAAGGAAAGATATTCTACACTTTCCATTATTTTTATTGACACTTCTATTATTTTTATCGTGTGATTTTATCTTTGTAGTTATTTTCTGCTACATTTTAAAAGCTGCCCATCATTTTGGATTCTAAGGGTAGATGCCCCAACTCCGGTCCTTCTGCCCCCTTTTTTTTCTCTCTCCCTTGCAGGTAAAATTAGTATTTTCAAAAGAACCTTCAAAGCCATTGGCTCCACGGATTCTACCAAACCCACTGGCAGCTGCGGCCGCCGCTGCGGCAGTGGCCGTGAACTCCCCCTTCAGTCTCCGAACTGCTCCAGCGGCCACACTGTTCCAGACCTCCGCGCTCCCGCCAGCACTCCTGCGGCCAGCTCCTGGACCTATTCGGACCGCCCACACTCCTGTGCTGTTTGCTCCTTACTGAGTTCCAAATGGGAGTACTTGTACTGCAATAATTTTTCAAAAAACAAAAAACAAAAAAACAAAAGAGAACTATGCAGTGTTTATTTATAGTTTAAAGTCTATCTGAAGAGCCAGGACTTTTGATAGTGAATTGAAAAGATTATTTAAAAAAAAAAAAAAGGCGGAGGTCTAGGGGTGGGAGGGGAGGGGGTGGTATTTTCTCCAAATTAAAGCATTCCTCTTGAACATTGATTGTTTTAGAAGTGATCTCCAGCATTGACTTGTAGTGGTATCTAGAACTTCTGAAGCCTTTGTGACTGTGCTTTTGGGCACCTGTTTCCCTCTGCATTGTCTTTCCCGCTTTATGAAACAACTATACATTGTAAGGGCATTAACTGGTTCCAATGTGTATATATAATAATTTACGCTGTAGATTAAGATAATATGAAAAAAGAAAAAAGAAAAAACAAAACAAAAAGAAAAAAAAAGACAACAACAAAAGCAACACTGTGAATAGTAGTACCCGTGCTGGTCCTCTTGCTATGACAGCAATTACTGGGTATTTATCCCAACAAAAGTAGATACAATAGGTGTCTTGTAAAACAATAGTGCTGTGTCTCAATCTATGCCACTAGGTTGTCAAGAATTGCAAAAGGTAGAATGAACAACTATTTCATGCCAGTAAGCAGTCAAACAATACAGAAATGCTAGAGGGTTTTGTGGAGGTCTTCCTGGTCCACGTTCTCCCCCTCCTATCCAGCTTGTAGATGACTTGAGATCGAGGACAAGAGTGCAGGGCTCAGCATAGAGGTGGGGAGATAATAATAATAAAAGTAATTTCTTACAAAGTACTATTTCCCCACCCTGAAGCAGTATTGCTGGAAAGAGGGAAGGCTGTGTAATGAAACTATATCTGAAAACAGGTAAAGCCATGCATCATGGGTTTTTTAGAAAGAATCAGTACAACTGTTCTGTCTCATGGATAAGGAATGATCATCACCTAAGATGATAATGCAAAGTAAAGATTTTTCATGTTAGTACATACCCAAAAAAACAACAAAAAAACCTAGAGAATATTGCATCTCTGCAATATCCCCTTTATATCCTGCCAGTAAGGTTGTCTCTTAGGCAAAGGTCCCTGCTTTGAACATGATGATAGATGTTAGCTATTGTTGTGGGCTTTTTCTTGTTTTTTAGATTTCCTACTGACATGATATAAACAATTAATATATATTTAAATGTTAGTAAAACAAAAAAAATGAACCTGAGGTGATTGCAGACCAAGGATAGAGTATTGAAAAAATTCTGGTAAGATGCACTTAACTATCATTTCTCTAGTGGAGTTATGAAATACTGGCAGCCTTTGATATTCACCAGAAGGCTGAAAGGAGTTGATGTTTTACCTTTAAAACAAGATTTATCAGGGGTATATATAAATAAATGTATATTGTATATATGTTAGAAAGATTAAGAGAATAACTTATAAAAAGAAAATCTATATAAAATAATTATATAACCATCCCATGTTACATGTTATCATTAAGTTGGTAACAAATGGCATAAAAATAGCTGTGCCTTTAATTTGTGATAAAGGCTATTTGCTTTTTCCCATAGAAAGCTAACGTATACCTATCACTATGATGGGATTCGATGCAGCCAGTCTGTTGCATTAATAAGAACAAGGACACTCAAACTTAGAGCAATGATAAAACATGTACAAATCAACCCTACATGATTTAGGTTTAGAGAAAAAAAATATTTTTGAAAAGGTTTTGTAAAGACTATTTAAATCTATAGGGAAGGGCTGGGTATGGCCTTCCTGAAACTGCTCTTATCTAAACTGTAGTAACCTTTTTGAGAGGTAAAAAGATTCAAGATGAAACCATTTGAGAGATAGGTATTTAGCATTTGTCATTTTATATTTAAGAAACACCCATAGCGTGCTTGGTGCTCAACATTGAACATGGTCTTTGGAGTTCTTCTCCACCATCTAGCTATATAGACATTTGTCATATAAACATATCTTTAAAGCAGTTGGCTTTATATAACTTTTGTTAAACAACAAAATAAGAAGGAAGGAAGGAAGGGAGGGAGGGAGGGAGGAAGGAAGGAAAAAAAAAGGAAGAGGACAGGCAGATAAGAAAAACAAAAGTATTTCATTAGTCTTTGGTAAAAAGAATTTCAAACCACACATCTCTGGTTAAACATGTTGGTTAGTATTAAAATTTGTTTTTTGAGAGTACCTGGTAATTTCACATTTACCAACACCTCTACTCTCTGGTCTTAGCAAGTGTTTCCTTTTTTTTCACTCACAGACCCTACTGGTTCAGCCAGATGGCAAGTTGCTCATGAGTTTGGGGCTCTGTCTATATCCCGTGTGACCAGCTTCTAACGGATTTGAACTTTAGCTGCCTTTTTCCTGCTTTGTCAAATATTTTGATCTTTCACTATAAGTTAGCCTGAATCCTTATCCAACAACCTTTACACCTGATATAACCTCTTTCTGTTGGAGAACTTCATGTTAATTGATGCAATCTCACTACTATGTGCTTTTGCTGTTCTTCCCCATTTTCACCCAAGTGAATTCGCCAGTCCACTAGAAGTCAGGGCCTGTGGGATGCAAAGAGTCCTGGATCACAAGGTGTTACTAACTTTAATGATTTGCTGGGAACAAACAAATCAGCCATATTTTCTCCATCAGCCATATGAGAAAACTCAGAAATACCTAAATCCCTTCTGCCTCACTTCGCTATGGAACCATTTTTGTTTAAATGGTCTCTTAAATTGGAGTTGTAATCATCAGTTGTCTTTTACTCACTACCTAATAAAGGATGAAGCCTAACTATAGAACTTACAGTGGCTTTTCTGTGAATTGCTTCCCTCCACTCCACATTATTTATCAACACCAGATCAACATCTATTACAGTTCAGACTGCTATAAAGCTATATCCTTTCCCTTAGGGAACTTTTTTCATGAATAAAGATCAATAATTCAGATTGGTCAGCATTGGTGCTCTGAAAATCCCCAAGGGTGGTCTGACTTTATGGTTATATATCCCTTCCCATGCATCACACCCATGGCAAGGAAGTGATGAGAAAGTATCTCTGATTTCATTTGAAACAAATATAAATGCATTGCAGGAGCCAAATGCCTCTGGAAAAAGCAATGCTGCACCTCTTCCAGATCATCCAGACAAATGGGAAACAGTCATTGGGGAGGTACTGTATTTCTCTTTTGAGAAAACAGGTGATTACTCATGACAAATTGCTCCTCTCACTGGTCCTAATCTTTGAAGAGTGGTTGTTCTAGTCACATAAGCAAACACAGTTGGCTTTTGGCAATTTATATCATCCCTGCCACATCTGTAAAGATTGCAGTCCTTAGGTACTATTAGGCTTCCCTTCATCTATTGCAATAATTCACTGCCATTATCATGAGAGCTATAATTTGGTTTTTTTGAAAGGTGCTACATATCTTCCTGCCAAAGAACTATTTAACCAAGAGTGTTCATACTCACTTGCAAATTAAAAGAACAGGAAATCATAAAAAAAAAAAAAAAATTAAAAGACAACACATTTTTTTTAAAATAAGATTATTCAAATTTATTGTGGATGTGCCCATGTAAGTTTCTAAGGCACAGGATGATTACATAGCACACATGGCATTAAATTTCACTTACAATTAAATTTTAAATTAATACTTTGTCCCCATACCCATGTAATGTTCAACTTTCCTGAAAAAATCAGATCACAAAGCTAAATGATTCAAGTGGTCTAAAGTCCTCTTCCTTCAAATACGAATTAGAGAACTACCTTTCTGTACATTAGCATGGTTGACATTATATTAATAATTATTTGTATATGGGAGAGCGTCATAAAGTGGTGGGGAAAACGAGCTGAAGGAAGTCAAATTTTATTGTAGACTTTATCTCTGACCCGCAGGGTAATAATTAGTGGACTCATGCTTTGTCCTCAATTTCTTCATCAGTAGTATGGCTGAGCTGGGTTACTATTTCTGTATTAAAAGACCACTTCTCTCATCCTGTCAAAAATAAAATTGCTTTCTTGTAGTGAACCATAGAGCTACTCAAATATTTGCATATGTCCAGAAATGTGTTTTTTATTCCTCTCCATGCTGAGTGTACACCACACTGTAGGTCACTCATCTAATCAATCAGAATGTAGACTTCAACAATTATCAGAGGAGTTGCTAATTCACACTGGACTTTTCACAAAGTCATAAAGGATGAATTGCATCTCTTTTCTCAATCTAGAACACCATAAATTTTGAACGAAACAAACCCCAATAAAAGCAATAGAAAGTTGTCAGTGGGAGTGTGGAAGGGAGCTTTAAATGCCTCATCCTTATTCCTTTTGCTGTGCTTTCTCTCTTCAGCAGAAAGGGTCTCTCCATCACTAATTCTACCCTGGGTTTGCATGTGTTTTAGTTAATGGATACTTTATTAAGACCACTTCGTCCACAGTCAAAGGATATCAGTGATGCTCTCATCATTGTTACAGCAAGAATTATTTGAACTGTGTCCTGACAGTGAATGTTTTACATATTGATTTCTGTAGGTTTTCACTAAAAAGGTAGATTTATTTCTAGAGCATCTCTTCTGCTCTTTCTATGGCACACTTTAATAATGACAGAGGCTACTACAAGGAAGTGAAATGGATCATTTATAAGGCAAGTCTTCCTTGTCTACTAATTAGTTCTGAGAGTGGTATCAGGGCTTCCAATGAAAGATGGATATAATTTATATCTCATCCTCAGGTGGCCTACAGGGTTGTTACTTTCAGGAATGGGTTTACAGCTTACCAGAATTATGAATAGTGATGGACGGCCATTTCTGCACTGGAAAAACCTCCTATGTGCTACTTTTTTTAGAAGTCCATGCAGGTTACAAAACATCACAAAGTTTGAAGAATTCCTCGGCTTGCTCAGGTGTGAAAGGACCAAGAACTACCTTTAGTCTGATCATCTTTTTCCTGTTTTCAATGACAGAAAGTAATCTGTCTTAGATGGTCAAGTTGACCCTACAAACGGCCAAAATGCATTTCAGGTCAAACTTGATGATTAATATGTATGATCTAGTGGAGTATCTTAGAGTTTGGTCAAGTTTACTAAAACCACAGAGAATGGGGTTATGTTCTTTTCATGACTGACAAGTCAACTCTAAAAGCAATTTCTAAAGAGTAGGGCTAAAATGGCTTATAAGCAAAAGAGTCCAACTAAAAATAAATACCTGAACAGTAACCAATTCTAAGGTTAATGTGTGTGTGTATATACATGAAGTGATAGAGAATTCATCCTTTTACAAAGCCATGGCAACACCTTTTTTTTTCCCCCAATGATCAAGTTAGTTTTATTTTAAGAAGAGACACTCTAATTTCACATTTGGGAATCTTAACAAATTTAGGGCATTGGAGAGGTTGACAAGCAGATATAATATCAAGGTTCTATGCTGTCTAGTAACATTATTATGCTAGCAGTTTGAGTTGGATAATGCAATTGTAACATTTCATACAAGCTTCTGACTTTCAATATAGAAGTTGAACCTTTATCAAATCTTTTTTAAATCCAGGTAGTGTGCAAGACAGGACTAAAGAAAATTAGCAAGGAGAGAATCCTTTATTGGGGGCCTGGATTGTATTTTTTTTTTAGGAAACAAAATTTGTTAAAGTCATTTGACTATTTGATTATCTAAATCTAGTGAGATATAAATCCACTGGGAAATGTGTTATGGCATCTTTAAGCCATGGTAAAAGTGTATGGAATTTTATTAACTAAAAATAACACTATGCGTTTTATTGGATACTTCTCAACTCAATTTAAAATATTTCACTGTATAATTTCAGCGTAGGACACCAGGGCAAGGCAAGGCTAATATTAGGTAAAGACCCTCCACTGAATGCTTTGTGTCTATTATGACCGTGAGTTAATATTATTAGATACAGAAAAGAAATAAAGGTCTTGAGATTCTGGAAAGTTTAGCTTTCATGAAATAGTCAAAAAGCATTTCCTGGGATAACATCTGTTTTTTAAAGTGATTATGGAAAAAAATGTGTGGAAGTGGTGAATATTGAGGAAAGCCTTGTGGCAAAGGGATCTAGGCATAAGACTGATCATCACAGAACACAAATTATCTAGAGGAAATTGGGCCAATTTACTTGGTATTTTGATGACTCGCTTCTGAAAAAAAAGTTAGGAATAACAATGTGACTACAATATGCTAAAAAAAAAAGCTGAATTTAGTAAACGCAAGTCACTTGCCTCTCACTATTGGTTCCAAAATCTAAGCCTAATTTCTATAAATTTCAATAAAATTGTTTTAAAATGCATCTTATGCTTACAGTTCATATTCCTACATATTTGAAGTGGAATTAATCTGATGCCAAACCAATGTCATTTGTAGCTATGTTAGACCCTCAATTTTGTCCTGGAAAAAAAACTTGATAGATTTTATTTAAGACATCTAATCTTAAACACACATGTAACTCTATGCTAAGAACATTGTTTTTCCTGGGAAATTTGTTGGTCAGTTTTTTCCTTTTATCAGTCAAAATCTTGTCAGTTCAACTAAGGTTTCCTTACTTAATTGTAGTCCATCATTTCTGCTAGTAATATTTAATTTACTGGAATTTTACAATTACTTTTAAATTGCCTCCTAAAAGTGGTCGAAGAAAAAATTATTATTAGCTGATGTATGATGAAATACTCAACTCTCGTGAAAACTGGAGGTTTGGCAATTTTTAAGTAGTTATTCTTAATAATAGAACATTAAACAGACTCTATCAAATAAATTGAGTGATGACTAGGCCTATTTACTGATAGCCAATTTAAGCCTTAGTCTCAAGTTCTAAAAATAGCTAATCCACATGGATTTAGTGACCGCAAATTGAAGGCAATATTTGTTTTTGACAACCAGACTTCTGATTGGAAACTTTGACATTAACACTCAAAGAAATTAAATAAAATTCTGTAATTTTAAAAATAGGCTATGGGTTGTCCTACATTTTTGTAACCCTGCAAAAAAACTACTCAAGGGAAAAAGTTATGTGATTTTTTTTCACCTTATATTCTCATAGTTTAGAAAATATAGGCAGGGCTTCGTCCAATATCAACCACTTGGCAAAAGGTTTGATAAAGTTCTACCCAATGACAATAATATCTCATATTTGAAAGAGCATTACCACAAACACTGAAGAGGGACAATATACATAGCTTTCTTGATTTTGAAAAAAAAGAAAAAGAAAAGAAAGAAACCAGGGATCAAAGAAATTGCCCTGCCTATAATCACACAGATACAGTTGTCAGCTAAAATAATGCCGAGGTGATGTTCTAGCATGTTCCTTCATCTGCACCTTTGGGATCTTAACTTGAGCAGCAGAAGCCAAAATGTTCAGGATGCAAATTTGTGCCACCCTATAGCCCATATGTTCTGTAAATCACTTTGCTCTTTTCATCATGCCAAATCATGCTGAATAACCCTTAGTAAGAGGTTCTAGATGTCCCCAGGTGGACTTGGACCATTGAGATTAAATTGTTTGTGTGTTTTACATTTTGATACTTGAATTATGATTATTTGTGTTGTTGTTATTGTTTATTTTAATTGAAGACTCAAAGAACTCCCTTTGTGTGCCAGGAAAGTCTTAAATTTAAAATAATGAAATCAGGACAATTCACATAATTTGTATCATGCCATTCTTCTGTTTTAAGTCATGTAATAAAATCTCCCCATATGCTAATAATTTCCCCAATATGAAATGAAGCCATCAATTTTATTGACTCAGAAATGTAAAATGTAGAACATTTTATCCTGTCTCTGGTCCTGTATTAAGTTAAACTTTCAGCTGTGAACAAATTAATCTTTATTTTTATCAGGAATTCTTTAAGAACTTTTCAGTTTCAATAAAAGAAAGACACTAGTAATATTTTTATGTGATGAAAGCTCCCTGGTTCCTTCAGCAGCCCTAGAAATGTGCTCAGCCATTATCTCCTCTCTGCTCGACAATATCAAAATTGTCTGGGGACAAAATATTTCAGATGCTTTCAGGAAATTGGGATGTTCAAGTCCTTAGTCTTCACTTAGTTCATGAAATAAAGGTGGTTGCTTATTTTCCTCTCATCCACAAATAATCCATAGGCAACGTATCCAATTTAGGAAACATTTTTCCTTCTTAGTTTAAGTTTTAAGGCTCTTTGGAAGAGGAATATTAGAACAAATTCGATGTGCATTCTATATGTTCTACTCTGCTTGTTTGTAACATCCTACCATTCAGAGAAGTACAAACAAAACAAACAAAAAAACCCCTGCATAACATGGTGGTTTCAAGCATCAGCTAAAAGTTTCAGCAACTCACATAACATGTGTCCCATGACTGTTTCTCAAAAGAAATGTTGGAGGGGGTGAGGGGGATAAAATATTTTGTTTTGTCCATCTCTGAATGTTTCCTGTTCCATTGGCCCCTCTTTCTCCCTTGTTAGAAAAACAGGAGTTCTTATCTTTAAATTGACCACTTAGTACATTTCATTTAAGTATAAGGCAGTACAGTCATTTTATTTGTAACATTGAAACCCGTGGTTGGCCCTTGCTGAAATAAAATTTCAGTGCAGACAAGAGGTTGCAAGATAATAATAGTCCATGTCTCCATAGGGCTGAAAAAGTTTTTTGCCTGAACAGTGTTTTTTAAACAAATTTTAATTAGCTCCCAAACACCTCCCATCTCCCAAAAAGCTTTTTTTTCAATTGGAAATTCTGATTTCTCTTAACAAATCAGAAAAATCTGAGAGCCGTAGTGCTGCATTCCCGCTAGGCAACTATTAGCTACAATTGAACTGTGACTGCCCCCTTTGGACAAAGCGGAGTTTTGCAATTTATTATGATGTACACTTGGAGACCATAGTAATTGTTTCCCACCAGGCCACTGTAATCATTTGGTTTACAAACTCCAGCATGGCTTATTGATTCTCAATCACCACCTACACTTTTGCCATCTAGTTTTCAGGGTTCTCTTCAACCCTTTACCCTCTCCCTCAATTTGGCATTTCCGAGTTCATCTTGTAATGCTTTTGATTCTCATTTAGATAGGCAGCTTCCTAACGATTAATGTTTTGCAAGCATCAATTTCAGTAAAGGCTCCCTTCACTAGAATATGATGATGGGAGCATGTGGGATTTTCTAGATTTGACACCCAGGAAAGAACTGATTCAGGCAGCGAGTGGTTGACTGCATTCAAGAAAAGGATTCTGCCTTTTTCTTCACATTTCTCTAAAGGATGGTTTGGCTTCAGCTAACAGCAGAAATCGGATTTTAGGAAGAGACACCAAGCATATTTCATATGAAAACAAGTCCTTGTCTCTTCTATTCTTTCAAGTAAAATAAGAAAAATTCAGATATAATATTTCTGAGCATACCTTTGCTGAATACATTTTGGTTCTTTTCTTTTTTTTTTTTTTTTAGGGTCCTAGACAACTTTCTCGCAAAGGCGTATGAACTGCCAGATTGTTAATTTGAAAAAAAATTAATACCAAAGTATTTTTATTAACTTTTGAAATAACCCCCATAATTTCCCACATTTAGGATTAACATTCAAAACATAGAAGCAGCCATGGCATGCAAAATATTTGTCCTTAAATTCTGCCTGACCCATTGCCATTAACATTAACATCTATGGGTTTTAAGTTGTTAATTAACTAGTAGCAAAGGTCTCTTCATGTTGTTTTGCTTAGAAATAAATAGAAATAAACAATAGAATAAACAACAATAGAAACAAACAGCAATAACAACAATAAAACATGGCCGATCATAAGTTTCTGTTGAGTGTTCCAAGCCAGGAGCCTAAGCCAAAACTAGATTTGGAAACTTGACTAACATACAACTTCACATTTTTCAAAGTGTGTAATCCAGGCATTGTGAATAATTTCTGGCCAAGTCCTAAGAAATTGCTCGTGGTCTTTCTAAACATAGGGAATTGTTATGTTGAAGCTAAAACCAAATGTCAGCTAAGGTCTGATGCTGGGGAAAACAATTAGAACCTTACTGAATTACCCTCCTTGTTAAAGCATTCACCTTCAAAAGCTAATTATCAGTTTATCATGTTTTATTCATTAATCAGAATTATTTTCAAGAGTGTCAGAGCATTTCAGGTGGGCTGGGTTGAGTTATAATGGGAAGGACTACATAAACATACCCTCTGCAAGTTTGTGATTTAGTTAGATGTAACACTTAATGGGAGCAAAATGCTATACAGGTTAGGAGAAAATGAAGCCTGTTTTGGCCACTGTTTCCTTTTCTCTCAATTTCCTCTAGGTAAGAAGTGGGACAGGGAGGGGCACACAATTGCCA
This sequence comes from Phoca vitulina, assembly GCF_004348235.1. Classification (NCBI taxonomy): domain Eukaryota; kingdom Metazoa; phylum Chordata; class Mammalia; order Carnivora; family Phocidae; genus Phoca; species Phoca vitulina. Next base: position 31,586,475 of record NW_022589713.1, on the reverse strand, counting down.
GCAACAGCTGGTATAGAAATGGTTCTGTCATATTTATGAAGAAAAGCCCAGTTTATGCCAACTCACTGCCATTGCATACTTAGGTATACGAATTTCCTAGGGCTGCTGAAATAAATTACAATATACTTTGATGGCTTAAAATAACAGAAATTCATTCACTCACAGTTCTAGGGGCTAGAAGTCCAAAACCCCGTTGCTGGCAGGATTGGTTTCCTCTTAGGGGCTGAGAGGAACGAACCGTTTTGTGCCTTTTCCTAATTTCTGGTGGTGGCTGGCAGTCCTCCATTTGTGCATGCACACCCCCATCTCTGCTTTCATTTTCACACTGGGGTTCTCTCTGTGTGTCTTCACATCACCTTCTTTACAGACTTGTGTCTCTTTTCTTTTTTTTTATTAGGATACCAGTCATGTTGGACTTAGGACGCACCCTCCTCCAGTATGGCCTCATCTTAATTAATTACATCTGCAAAGATCCTATTTCCAAATAAGGTCACATTCTCAGGTTCTGGAGGTAGGACTTCAATATACCTTTTTGCGGAGAGAGATCAACCCACTGTAGGCTTACCTTACCTTTCCCAGAAAACTTCTACCCACAATTTGTACCCTTCCCTTTAAGGGGTTATTTCTAATCTTAGGGTTTGCCTAGCTCTTGAGCCAAACAAGTACCACCAAGGCCTCCATTTCTGTCATCAAAGTTTGAGTGGTACTCAAGCAGAAGAGGACCCTGAAAGCTATCCACAATCACTCCTGCTATCTTTAGTTTGGGTCCTCTAGACTCAGAGCCTGAAATGAGATTCTCATGAAAGTTGTTTTTTACCGAAGGTGTGCTCTCAGGAGCAGAGGAATCAGGGAAGCAGGGTAGGGCCAGAGGGGAAAGCTAAGGACAGGCTTTAGCCTGATCTCTGGAAAATTATGAATATTTTCAATAATTCCTTAAGATATTTTTTGATCATTAATATAATTCAAGAATAAGGTATTAAAAGAGGCGGGTATGGTCACAAAGAATGCTGAACTGAGTACAAAAGAGATAGCTAATATCATTTCTTAGGACCGTTGGCAAGTCATTGGCCATCTTTGGGTAAACTGATTAGAAATCCCAGTTTGCCTGGAACACTTGCAATTTATAGCAGTTGCACAGGTATAATCATGAATAGTGCTCCATTATAAGCTCCAAAATGTCCTGGTTTGGTCAATAATTGCATGAACAGTTCGTTTTCAACCCTGATTTTCCCAATTTATAAAATCAGTGGGTTGAAATAGGTGATATATAAGGACCCTTCCAATAATAAAAATTTCTGCATAGTACCTTGTGTTTAATAAAACACGTTGCTTTTTGATAAGGGGACAGTAACTAAAATATAGTCAGTGCCAGGCTCTATGCTAAATTCTATGATTCTGGTTTTTAAATTTTATCTTCACAATGATCACAAGGGCAAAAAACTACTATCCCCATATTATAAATGTAAAATAAGATCAGAGAAGTCAAGCACCTGCCTCAAGATAAACAGTAAATAAGTTTTGGAGACAATATTTAGATCAAGAACGCAAACGCCTAGTTTTTTTCTACTGTACACTGGGAAGTGTTTCATCAGGCTCTTTTGTAGAGAAAATAACAAAACTTCATAGAATCTAGCTAAAGAATAGATAACCAGAAATCATTTGTACTACAGGCTGAAGGTCACAGCTTTTAATTAAGTTTGTTGAGGAATAATAATGTTGACTATGATCACAATGATAATGATGATGGTGCTGATGACTCTGAGCTCCTTTCAGATGCAGAGCACTTCACCGTTCACTGTCTTTCCTTTTACAGTAAAGTGATCTAAGATGTTCAGACCAAAGTGTAAAATCTGTGACCAGCCATCAACCCTTTCACTGCCCTTGGCCATACCTGTTATATTCAAATCTCAAATTCCTTTTATTTAGTCTTCAGTGTGTTGTAGTCACTTTAATACAGCAATAAGATTGATGTTAGAAGGGTCATCAATTACAGAGCAGCAAGAAGAGGCCTTTCTAAACCTGATGAATTCCTTAGCAACAGTCAGAAATCATGGAATGCCAGGACTTCTCCATGAGGCATCCACGTCTCCACTGTCTCTAAGCAAGGGTCCAACCACTGCGGGGAAATGTGTGATAAGAAATGGACATTTTAAATATGGTAGAAAAAATTATAAGGCCAAATCTGCCTGACGGCACCCTGAAATCTCTGAGGACTAAAATATCTCTATCACTTAATGAAGGATCATTTTATAATCTCCAGTGTGTCTGAGACTAATTGCCTTCCAAATTTTGGTATGAGAATGCCTGCATATCTTAGGATCTAGGGTAATGACATAAGGGTCAAAAGATCATTTCTGTAATTTTTAACAGTTTTTGAAGCATTTAAAACAAATGGTATCAACTATTAAACAACTACAGATGCCCTCGAGCAGAGTTTGCTCAAGTGTGGTACATAGACCACCCCCATCGGAATCACCAGGAAAGCACATTATGCAAATTCTTGGGCTCTACCTAAGAGAGAATCAGGATCTTTGAAGATGATGCTCTACCTGTTTCCAACTCTCATGGTGATTCTTTTGTACACTAAACCACTGTCTGAAAGAGCTACTAGTTCTGACATTCTTTAGTGGCCCTCCTTTATAATCTTTGGTATAATAAATAACATTGGAGTAGTGTCACCACTGTGACTAGGCTTTTTCCCAAAAGGAATTTTTCCAGTTTTGTATAAATCTTCCATAGATACCAGTTTATGTGATTACATAGCTGAGGTACAGTCTAGAGAGTTTACATGACCCAAATATCACTGCATTCGTCTTCAGGGACAAGCCACACCCAAGGAATTGCAAGCTCCAAATCCAAATGGCACTCTGGGCACCTATGCTGAGCGCTCCTACCTGCCACCCACCTTGCCCGAGAGTCTTGCAACTTCAGGTGCCAGTAGACAGCAAGCAAAAGAAAGACTCTCTTCACTTGGGTGGGAACCTGACCCTCTGTTCCAACCATGCATAACTTAGACTAGCATAGTATGTTTCTGTAAATCATTCTTCCTTTCCATATGTTTAGCTTCATAAGGTTGGGTAGATTCTGTTCTACAAATACTGAGTAGCTCCTGTCCAGCCACTTGTTTCATAATAAGGTAACTTCATGTCTTTGCTACCTTAATCATTTTGCCCAACTGGTGCTATTTACAAGCTGTATGAGCTTGGGCCAGTTATATAATTACTCCGTGCTTAAGTTTCCCCACTTGTTAAATGGGGAAACTAACAGTACATCTACATCATAGTGTTCTTGTGTCCATGAATGAACCTAATATAAGTGAAGTGCTTAAAACAGGACCCGGCACATAATAACCACAATTATAAATATTACCATTATTATTATTATTATTCTGTATGCCTTGTACACAAGCAACAGTTCCTAAACCAAAATGTATTTTCAGGGAACAACACACATTTTGTACTCATGATCGTGTGTGTGTGTGTGTGTGTGTGTGTGATAAATCATCTCTTGATTTGAACATTAGTGTTATGGAGAAAATGCCTATCCATGCATTTGTGTGCACTGAGAGGTCTTCAATAATTTTTATTTAAAAACAAAAATAGGTTTTAAAGTATACAGAGGTTCTTAGGCTTAAAAATAGTAATAGTTACCATTTATTGAGTACTTGTAATTGACCAGACCCTTTATTTACATAATCTTATTTAATTTTTATAAAAATCCTTTGGGGTAAACTTTATTATGCCCAATTTATGCAAGAGGTAGTCTTTGATCTAAGAAATTAAGCAATAAGAGCAAGGCCAAACAGCAAGTAGGTACTGTTGTAGGTATTTAAGCCCAAGTCTTTTTGTTTTTAATCCAATTTCTCTTTTCACTCAAATTAATGATCTCCTAAATCAATGAATGTTTGATTAGTGAGTCTTCAAGGTAGTGAAGAGCTTGGGTCAGTTATATAATTCTACTTTTCTTCTATCTTCTATCTATCTTCTATCTACTATCTTCTACTATCTACTTTTCTTCTACTATCTTCTGTGTTCCTTCTACTCTTAAGTCTCATCATTTAATTCATCCATCCCGTCATCCAACCATCCCACAAACATTTCTTGAAACAATTTGCTAAACAATTTGGATTAAAAACAACAACAACAACAAAAAGCCTAAACATAGCATCTGTCCTAAGAAGTTCACACTATAGGGACGCCTGGGTGGCTCAGTCAGTTGGGCGTCTGCCTTCGGCTCAGGTCATGATCCCAGGGTCCTGGGATCGAGTCCTGCATCGGGCTCCCTGCTTGGCGGGGAGTCTGCCTCTGCCTCTCCCCCTGCTCATGCCCTCTCTCTCTCTCTCTCTCAAATAAACAGATAAAATCTTTAAAAAAAAAAAAAAGAAGTTCACACTATAGAAAGTACATGAACATGCAGAAAAATAGACGTAGATTATGCCAGCAGGATACATAAAATGTTACACAAATCAAAAGAGAGAGTACCTATCTTCTGGAGGGAAGGGAAAAGGCAGGTCAGAGAAGGCTTGCTGATGAGAGAGAATTTCAGAATGGTGAAAGATGAGCCAGTGTCTAGAGCCATACAAGAAGGGATGCCATGACTTTTCTAAATGATGAAGTTCTTGTTTATGAAGCCTGGGCAGGTATTTTTCCCAGAGGTGGAGACATTCGTATAGGAGGAATCTTTGGACTATGTTAGACCACTCACCATAAACCATGGAGGACAGAATTGGGGTAAGGTGATGTGTGAGTGAAAATAGAGATATTTGGCATTTCAATAGAGATTACTTGGAACTTAGCCCGATTTCCTTGGTTCAGTTGCATAATCCCTCACATAATTATGTATGTAAAAAATTATATAATGCTCTATCTTATAGTGTATATATATTTTTTCTGTTACTCCACTCCACTTTACCCTTTCCCCTAAACTGCAAGAAGGAGCACTCAAGGCATGAGCTGACTGGAAATGAAATCAGAACATTACCTTTGCCAAGTCAGTGTTCTAGTGGTAGATACGGAAATGATATCTGATAGAGATTCATCCTTTTAAGTCAAACTCTCATCCTTGACATTGTTTCTCTAATAACTCTGGAGAATTTTGAAAAACAATGTTTTACCATCCCCTGAAAACCAAAGTATTTTCCACTTCTGATAATAATTTACAGAGGGGGAAGAAAGTTTGTGTGGTTTTTAGATTCAACACAGGAAGAACAGAACATCAAGTGCTATTCAGACTGAGAGACAGGAACCTGAAATCTCTCCTCAGTGAATAAAGTTATTTGGAGAACCATTTATTTATTAAAAATGTGCATGTTGCTATGATACAAATTTGCAACAGGCATATAACTTCTCTAAAGATGCTAATTCCTGAAAGGCAGTCCCAGTGCCTTGTGGGTGTAAGGTAATGTGAGCCGCCAAGCCAGAACCCCCATCCCTACTGGGGCAGAGTAAATTTGGACATGCATGCCCCTCTCTCACTGGCAAAGGACACAGAACTGACTCCTCTCAGAGAATAGGCTGAGAAACTCCCAGATTCAGTGGATTGCCTCTATCATTACCTTCCATCATAAGAAAAGCATTGATCCTTAATAGATCTTATTTGTTAAATTTAAGACAGGCTTTTGGTCAAACACATGATGAAAATTGCTTTCTTGCTTTGGGAGGTATATATTTATTTTGTACATTTTTCCTAGAGTAACTTTAACAAATTACTTGTGTTGAGAAGTTAGTGAGGCAGGATTGTTGGGGTAAGGTGGATGAGGAGGGAGGTGGAGCATTACATGGGAGGAAGGAAAAAGAAAATTCTCATGGTTCAGGGATAAGCATAAACTATTAATAACAGAAACAAAGATCAGGGATTAAATTTCATTGACACAGTTTGGCTTCAAATAAAAACATGCTTGCTAACCAACAGTGTTGTCCAACAATAAAGAGTCAGAGTACCAGCTGCTAACATGGCAGGCTTTGGAGACATAATGCCTAGAACAGGATCCTGGCTCAGCCACTACTCTCTCTGTATCTTTAGGAAAATCATTTAACTCCTCTGGGCCTCATCGTTCTTAATTGTAAAATAAGGATAACCATAGTGCATAACTTAGAATTACTAAGAAGATCAGGTGCAATAATACAGGTAAGTTGCTCAGCACACTGCCTTGCATGCAACAACAATAAAAACAACTCAACAAAGTAGTTAACCTTTACTGAATGCTTCCTAGGTGCAATCGCATTCCCAAGAGTTATATGTGCATTACCTCATCTAATTCTCACTATAACCCTATATTAATGGGGATATTATTGTTTCCCACTTTATAAAAGGAGAAAACTGAGGTGTTATGAAGGTACAGAGGCCCAAGCTCTCACAATGTATAATAAGGATTCAAACCCTGGCAGTCTGACTCCAGAACCCACAGTTAGAATCACTGATCATGTTCTAGGTTAAGAATGTGTCTGGCACATTGCAAGCATGACGTAAATAGTAGCTATTCTTCCTCTGAGTATTAATAATGGAAAAGATGCGTTGGAAGGCCGAGACTTGGAACTATTCAGAGTTTGGTTAATTACCCTCCAAGAATTCTGAATGAACGATGACTACATTTTGTAAAAAAATGATCCGTTTTCCTTGAATGACCCTTTCAACTCTGTGTTGGCTTTGGAAACCAGCCAATGTAGATTAAAATACTCACTCTGCCACTTTCTAGCTATGTGACCCTGTTGCTTGTAAAATTAAGACAGTAGTATCAGTATTGTAAAGATTAAATGAAAATAATGTATATAAAGTTTAGCCCACAGTTTGACATATGGCAACAACTTGGCAGATGACAGCAATAATTTCTAGTATTATTATAATATTTATATTTATTTAGGTTTTTATTTCTCTGATCTGTTTTATTCTCTAGTCTCACCTTTTTTTTTTTATGTTGGGCTACTGAATATCTTATAGGAGACACATTTTTCAGATGGCTCTATTATTCTGTCAAGGGAAAAGACAGAATTGGACCCTAGATTAAGGGAAGATGGAAAAGACTAGAAGAAACCATAGGAAATGAAAGAAGTGGAGCTAAAAACAAAGAAGGGAGGAAAGGTAGGAGACTTGTGTCACTGGCTTCTTGTTTTGGCCTAAATTTCATGCCACTGCAGAGCACAATTAATTCTGGGATGAATTAAAGCAATGGCTGTCCACTGGCCAGTGCAGAATGCCCATAATATACCCAGCAACAATGAGAAGAGGAAATGCCCCCCCACCCCCATGAATCAAGCAGAGTCACTGTACCTAATTACACCTTCAGAGGTGTGGCCCGCCCCAGCTCTCTCTGGCTCCACGGTGAGAGAACAATGGTGAGTTTTATATTGGTCTATACAACAGAGCTGTGATACTTAATCAGAGAGCAGAGAGAATAACATAATAGAGATTAATGACCCTGATTAGAACAAATCAAGATGAATACCCCCAAATGCGAACTATTTAGATAAATACATTAGGTTTAAATTACACATTTAACTCTTTAAGGTTGACCCCCAAAGTCATATTTTTTATAAAAATATTTACCTGATCCAGATAAATTTAAAATCCTTTCTTATGGGGGGGAAGAATTATTAATTGGTCTATTTTAACTTTGAAGGGTTTCTATCCCTTTACAGGTTTTAGGCCATGCATAGGGAGGGAGGGGGGAGGGCCTTCTAGGGAGAGCTGAGTATCACAAAAAGAATGAAATAGAAGCAGAAAATTCAGGCTCCATGTGCTTCTCACACTATAGTTAGGCTGTCACTAATGTGGCTATTAACTTTTCATGTTCAGATTTATTATGCTGTCATTATGGCACTTTTCTTTGCTGATGTATCGAGCCACTATTACATATTTGTTGGCATCTCATCTATTTAAGGGAAACAAGTGATTACCCGTTGCCAAGGAGACTAATAAGGAGTGTGCAAGCAAAGGACTGCAGAGTTCTTGTTGGAAGATAACAAGTCACTGGTATTTTTATTTTCGATTAAATCATAAACTACCTCATTGTTTGAAGAAAAATCACCTTCTCCCTCCCATAAAAAAAAAAAAAAAACCTAGAGCACTTTTTAAAAGATAAACCTACCAACTTCTTAAAAAACAAAATAAATGCATATGATAGACATAAAATATTTTAGAAAATAATAACTTCTAATAAGCTTCCCTAGAAAAGAAAGTTACTTCTGGGATTTTTTTTTTAATTTATTCATTTGAGAGAGAGAGAGAAAGCATGAACAGGAGGAGGGCCAGAGGCAGAGGGAGAAGCAGACTCCCCACTGAGCAGAGAACCTGATGTGGGGCTTGATCCCAGGATGCTGGGATCATGACTTGAGCCGAAGGCAGACACTGCTTCTGGGATTTTTGAGTTTTCACCTCCACCAGAGAACCATGGAACTGAAATATGACCAAAGTGTTTCTGAGAACGACGAGACATAAGGTTATAGATATAAATTGCAGATTTCCGCAGACTTTGTGACATATGTTTAAAGCAAGTAATGTGAAACTTAGAGTTAGGCAGGTCTGATTGTTATTTCTCATGATAGCTGTCAACCTTGCCCAAATTACTTGCCTTCTTATATTCTTTTTCTTGCTTATAAAATAGAGAAGATGATACATATCACAAGCAATATTGTGATAATTAAATGAAAGAACTTGTATAAATTACCTAAAATATGTTATTTCCATGAATGTGGAACTTTAGTTCATCATTCACTGAATTCAGGCATTCATTGAATACCTGCATTAACTTAAGAATACAAACATGAATAAGACACAGCACTGTTTCTAAACTCAGAATTCTTACAGCAGTCAATTAAGTGATTCAGATTTATAAAACTATAATTTCAGTACAATGTTTTCAGTGTAATTGCGGACCTATTTACCACAGTAATGCTAACTGCTATGACCGATAAATTCCTAAATCTCAGTGGCCTAACACTTTTTATTAATGATCTCAACATAGTGTGTTTCTAATGGTTAGGTCGATGGGCTTCCAGGTTCACTTGGTACCCAGGGTCCTTTCATTTTATGACTTCATCCTCTTCGGAAAACATTTGTTTAACCTTCAGTGTAATGGACAGAGAGAAGGAGGATTGTACTGGAAAGGTTCTGCGAGGCCAGAACTAGAAGAGTCACGTGTCACCTCTCCTTGAACTCCATTGGCTAGAAATCAATTACATAGCCACACTTAGCTGCAAAGGACACTCGGTGGGGAACACTACTGAGCTAGGAGCCTGGAAAGAAGAAAGTGGTCTATGAACATCCATCCAGTCTCAGTCTTATTGGAAAATTTTTCATTCTTACCTGAATCTACCCATTGGTAGAAGTTAGAAAATTGTGAGCCTTTTTCTTAAGGGCACAACCCTCAATAAGTAGTTAAGGATGTGTGTTAGATAAACTCTAAGGCATTCAGTCCTGGAGTTCCCTGCATCTCTACATATAGTTTCCTCTTGACATCTTAATTCTTTGCCACCTTTTTTTTTTGGTCTTTTCCCGCCAAGTCCCTCTCTCATTCTTGTTTCAACTTCTGTGTTGTGCAACCCACTAATGTTATGAGGAAGGAAATTACATTCTAATAGCTGACTGTCAAGTATTTTTAATATTCCAAAGCAAATAGAAAATCCAAGGGAACATTCTACCCAAAACAACAAATGAAAACTCAGTATGCTTAGTCTGACAGATAATTAGTTTTTCTAATTATGAATTATTTACGTGAAAAACTTAAAAATGCACAGAAATAAATATTTAATTGTATAATTAAATTGTCTTTAATAATCATAATATTTATATTCATTTATTGTACACTGGAAAATTTTATACAGGTTTATAATACTATTTCTAATTCTAATAGGAATAGTAGAGAATCTTACCTAAAATTTATATGAAAAATGAAACTTGAAACTCTAAAGAAGTTTTTTAATATGCTCAAAGTCTCAGTCAAAACTAATGAAGTCTAGGGGTGCCTGGGTGGCTCAGCCATTAAGCATCTGCCTTCGGCTCAGGTCATGATCCCAGGATCCTGGGATCGAGCCCCACATCGGGCTCCCTGCTTGGTAGGAAGCCTGCTTCTCCCTATCCCACTCCCCCTGCTTGTGTTCCCTCTCTCGCTGCGTCTCTCTGTCAAATAAATAAAATCTTTAAAAAACAAACAAACAAACAACAACAACAAAAAAACTAATGAAGTCTATGACTATGTCAAAGCCACAATTCTTCAATGAGGCCAGCAAAATTATCATACATTAAAATATATAATGTAATACTCTGATATAATATATATTATATATATAATATATATAATTTATTAAAACTGTTTAGAAAATATTTAGGCTCCCTACACAATAGAAGTTGAATTTTGCTTTTTTTAATAGCAAAATATACACATATAATGGAATATATTCATATGTCATACACAGAATGAGCTGTATATATATATTTATAATGAAAAGTAAAAACCATAATGGATCTAGTAATTTTAAAAAGCAAATTGTTTTTGTTTTTGGTTGTCCTAACACCATCCACATACACATTAGACTAGTAGCTGTGGATCACTTATTTAGTTGTGATATTTGATATATGAATGGTTTGAAGAAATCCCACAATACTATCAACATCCCCAGGTGGTAGGTGTTCGCTGCCCTATATTCTTCATATCACATCCTATTACTGAAAAAAATAAATATATTTATGACTCCTGGGAAAACTGGTGGGATAAGTGCAGGTTGCCAATCCTTTCACTTACTACCACCTTATAGCAAATGACCAAAAGAATAAAAAAGAAAAATTGGGAAAAATTTATTGAATAGGACCCTACCTACAGCATGGTCCAAACAAACCTCTTATCTAAAGGAATTTCTGCTATATATAGAACTGATTAGACTGTTCTGAAAATAGACATCAAGGGCCAAAACATGTGTTTCTCCTCCAAAAGTATAAGTCATTGCTGTAATTGCCTAGTTTGAACCAAACATAATAAAATCCCATGATTCAAACACATGTGCTGAAAGATTCTAGAGAAGTAAGGAGGTAATTATTTTGGGTCCCCTTTCTGGACACATTCTAACAAATATTTTGTTCTGAGTCAGACACTGTTTGAAGGTGCTGGTGACATCACTGTCATCAAGGCAGCCAAAGCCTGGGCTGTAACAGATCTTACATTCTAGAGGGGAGACAGAAAAAAAGAGAAATAAACACACAGATTTATAAGCTAGGATACCAGGTAGTGAGTGATTAGTGCAATGAATAAAAATGAAATAGTTCAAGAAGTTGGAAAGGAAGAGGAAATCCTACAGAAAGAGACACTAGAGAAGGAGGCTCTGAGAAAGTGAGATTTCAGCACGGCTGTGAATAAAATGAGTGAGTAAGCCATCTAAATATTAAAAGGAAGAAAACGCCAAGTAGTAGGAACAGCAAGTGCTGAACGTGGAATATGATCGATATAGTTACAGAAATCAATAGAACTTCAAATTTACATTTGCAGAGTTGAAGAGAAAGTGTATCTCCAGGCAATTTTTCTATAATTTACATTTCTTAATAATAACTTATACCAGTTCCTTACAATATTGGGGGTAACTTCTAAATCTGAGAAAACATGGTCTAGAGGTTGGGAGAGATGAGAAGAAAATAGGAACAAAACAAATTAGTACCATTTTTGTACTTCCAACCTAAGAGTTGTTGAAGTATCTGCATTGGAGGAAATAAGTGTGTGGCCTTACCAAACCTAATGTCAAAAAATCACAAAACTGTTTTTGAAACCAACATCTTATCTGCACAGCTGGTCCAACTTGGTAATGGGGATAATTTCCAGAAAAAAGAAAACAATCTCCTAATATATTTAAAAAACGTGACCCATCTGTATGCTATCTATAAGAAACTCACTTCAACCCAAGTAGATTAAAAATAAAAGGATGGAAGAAAATATATCATGCAAACATTTATCAAAGGAAAGTGAGGATGGCTGTATTGATATTAAATAAAGTAGTCTTTAAAACAAAGAAAGTTACTAGAGAGAGCGAAGCACATTATACAGTGATAAAAGTTCAATTCAATGTGAAGCCAGAGATATCCTCAATGTGTATGCCCTAAACAACAGAACTGTCAAATATGTGATGCAAGAATTGAGAGAACCGAAAAGAGAAACAGAAAAATCCAAAATTTTGAATGGAGGTTTTAACACCCTTCTCACTACGGATAAAACAATTAAACTGATAATCAGCAAGGTATGAATGAACTCAAGACCAGCGCCTAAAAGGATTGAAATTATATTTATAAAACATTCTACTCAACAATAACAGAATATACATTCTTTGCAAGTGTGTGATACTGTGATCATAAGGAACATATATTTGGTCTTTGTCCCTGTTTCTGGCACAGAGCTCCTAAAAACCCTTAGAATTTCCTAAGTGATGGGGACAATAAATGTGTGTTTGTTATGTTAATGTGGTGACTTTTGGAGCCGCCACTTAAGGGTGGGAGCTGGTTGCCAGTGGAGCCAACCATGTGGTTAGAGGGTTAGAAATTTCTGTCCCTCCAATCCTCCCATCCCCACCACCTTCAGAGACAGGAACAGGGCTGAAGGCAGAGTTCAATCACCAAGGGCCAATGATTTAATCAATCATGTCTTTGTAATGGAGCTGCCATAAAACCCCAAAAGGATGGGGTTTGGAGAGCTTCTGGCTTGGTGTGAACATGTGATTTGGGGAGAGTGGTATGCTCAGACAGATCACGGAAGCTCCAAGCTCTGTACCTTGCCCTATGCACCTCTTCCATCTGGCTGTTTCTGCGTTATATCCTTTTATTGTAAACAAGTAATCTAAAAGTCAAATGTTTCTCTGAGTTCTGTGAGCCACTCTAGCAAATTAATAGAACCCAAGGAGAAGGTTGTAGAAAACACTGTTGTTTAGAAGTGCAGAAAACAGCCTGAACTTGTGATTCGAGTTGGAAGTGGAGAGACAGTCTCGTAAACTAACCGCTTAAACTGTGGGATCTGACTATCACTGGGCAGATAGTGTCAGAATTGAGTTGAATTCTGTAGAATCCCCAACTGGTGTCACATCCACATGTTGGAAATTGGGTTCAGAATCCTTTTAAAGTGCCCGTGGAATAAATACCAAGATAGGCTATATCCTGCACCAAAAACTAAACCTCAACAATTGAAAAGACATAATTATAAAAATTGTGTTATTTGAGCACATTGCAATCAAAGTAGAAAGTAATAATAGAAACCTAGGTGGAAAATCTCCAAACATTTGGAAGTGAAATAATACACTTCTAAATAACTCTTGAGTCAAAAAGGAAGTCTCAACAAAAATTAAAAATACAATGAGCTTGAATAAAAAAAAATACCAGAAAAATTTGTGGACATAACTGTAGCAGTGTTGAAAGGGAAATTTACAACATTAAATACATACATTACGAAAGAGGAAAAGCCTCAAATCAGTAATCTAAGCTCAGACCTCAAGGACCTAGGAAAAAAAAGAGCAAAATGATTCCAAAGTGATTAGAAGGAAGAAAATACTAAAGATAATAGCAGAAATCAATAAAATTCAAAACAGAAAACAATACATATAATCAATGAAAGAAAGGTCTGGATCTTTGAAATGTCAATAAAATTGTCAAACCCCTAGCAAAACTGAAAAAGAAAAAAAAAAAGGAAACACAAATTACCAGCATTAAGAATGAAATAGGGACTATCACTACAGGCTGCATGGACATCACAAAAGATAATAAAGGAATGCTACAAACAACTCTACACCCATAAATTCGACAACTTTCACAAAAAAGACTGATTTCTCAAAAAATGCAAAATTGTATAACTCACCCAATAAGAAATAGATAATTTGAAATACCCTGTAAGTGTTAAATTAAATTTGTAATTAATAAATTCTCCAAAAGAGGGGCACCTGGGTGGCTCTGTCGTCCGGGGTCCTGGGATTGAGCCCCTCGTCAGCGGGAAGCCTGCTTCTCCCTCTCCCACTCCCCCGCTTGTGTTCCCTCTCTCGCTGTGTCTCTGTCAAATAAATAAATAAAATCTAAAAATAAAATAAAATAAAATAAAATAAAATAGATAAATTCTCCAAAAGAAAAATCTCTAAGTCCAGATGGTTGCATTGGAGAATTCTACCGAATGGTTAAAGAATTAACAATTCTTCACAATCTCTTCGAGAAAATTGAAATGAAAGGAACACTTTCCAATTTATTTTGTGAAGTTAGTATTACCCAGAAAACAAAATCAGACATAGTACAACCAAAGAAAACCATAGACCAATGTATCTTCTGAATATAGGTGTACAAATTCTTAACCAAATACTAGTAAATAGAATTGGAAAAAAAAAAAGATTTTTAAATCATAACCAAGTAAGAACCAGAAATTAGAACAAATGACAAAAATAAGACCATAAGTAGGTCATGAAAAAATTGAAAATGGAAGAATATAATCAATAAACACAAACACACACAATTACCAGTTTACATTATAAAACAAAATCCAATCTTGAGCTGTCTATGAGAGATTACTGGAAAATTGATTTAACAAGGTTGACATGCAAAAAGGATAGACAAAATTATAACATTTAAATGTAAACAAAAGTAATTGGGATTCTTATTAATAGAAGATAGAGCTCCAGGTTAAAAAAATGAAAGGACGCTTAGCAGAAAGTTTATATGGAAAATATTATGGTCAAAACCTTAGGCCAACTTGCAATCAAATATACATAGTTAAAAATTTTTTAAATCATAACAATAAATTGAAAAAATACATTAATGTTGTAAAACTTTAATATCTTTATCTGTTCTCGATTATTTAAAGTAAATATAGAGTATTGTGTTATAATTCTTTTGTATGTAAGTGACAGAAATTAGTTAAAACTTAGTAATTCCAATAAGAGGTCTATTGATGAAACTCAAGAGATAGGATTCAGACATCTTTTTTTCAATGGTATTATTACTGAGCACCTCTCTCTCTCAGTGAAAAATTTCTCTCACTTTTGCTTTCTCTAGGCTCTGCATTCCTGTATTTCGGCTTTGGCTCTCTCCAAGTAGCTTTATGTTTACATCATCTGTATGACTGGCAATATAAATATAAAAAGACCTTATCTTTCCTAACAATTCTAGCAAATAGATGTGGCTATATTTGCCTGTTAAAAGTCAAGTGAACTTTTTGTGATTTAGTCCTGGTAACCAGATATAGAATGTTCTGATTGGCTAGTACTAGTCACATACTTAACTCTGGGGCTGGGTTAGGGTCAGTCTCACTCAAACCACATGGATAGAGTGATTCACATAGGGGAAATTAAGGTATTCATTTCCAGAGAGGAAAAGGAAGCTGGGCAGAAACAAGAAATGTATGTCCACTACAAGGATTTGAATAATGTAACATTAAGGTCAACCTTATGAATACAGACACTTGCATGTCACCAAGCTTCACTCTCTTTATGTGCAAATAAGGTCATATTGAAATGTATATCATGTTTTGCTAGCTTGCAGCTCCCACCTTTATAGCAATCCGTTCTCCATCCTTAGGTCCTGCCCCACCTGTGCAAGTTCTTTAAGCTTTCTTATTCCTGCTAATAGTTCTAGGAGCCTGTAAAGGTCTCACATGTTCTGACAGGTAACTTTTAAGCAATCACTGTTACTGCCACCCTAGCTATGTAAAAGCCCTCCTTTGTCATTCTAGTTGGGTAATACTCTCAACTTGTTGCCTCACCTATGATTAACCTCTTGGTCTACACCAACCTGTCTTTAGCAACCTGTTCTTATCATTTCTTTTGAGCCTCAGAGCTGACAAATGCCTCCTCCTGATTTTCATCCTGGGGCACTTGTGATATGTAGAGTATATATTATCCTCTTTTCTACCATTTTTCCACCATGCATATAGTCCCTCCCCTCTGTTTCCTGCAGTACTGCAGAGGCTAATAATATGTAATGGATTTTAGTACATATTTGAAAATTACATTAAAAACAGTGATTTATGCTATATACTTCATGGGCTTGGACAGGCTCTTGTCATTTACTAATAGGGTCTACCACAAGTCCTTCCTTGACTGGCCATTAGCCAGTTGCCTCCTGCCCACTAGTTGCCTTCAGAAAGCTTATACTTCTTAGAATGAAGTCATATAGGGCAACCACATTTTAGAGAGCCAGCCCAGGACTCAGCCATATCACAACAAAAATATAATAATATATTAAGTAATTATCCACCATGAGTTATTACTTTAACATATAAATATGAAATATAGGTGTTTGTTTGAAATTATGTATTACTTTGTGTCATTTTTCTGTCACACAAATGCTATTATTTAAACACAGCAATAGGACTAAGGAACAGTGGCAATTGGTAGTAATTAACAGTAGGACTAATTAAGTAATGTGTGTGAAAAATATAACAATAATTTTATGTTCCTTTGTGTTCTTTAATATGAGCTTAACCCTTTAAATTCTTTATTGGATGTTTATATTTTATAGGCTGTATTATTGTATATTCTAAAGATACATAAATTTAAGACCCTTTTAAAGGAGAACATAATATAATAGGACTAATTAAACAGATATTACCTATATTCAATTTAAAAAAAATGTTTTGTTTTCTCTTTGATGATAGACTAGGATACTTTTACTCCTTTTGTTTCTTTGCCCGGTAATACTTCTCTAAACTTCTTATAGCCTTTAGGATAAACTTTTTTTTCTTTTATGTAGTGGCAAAATTGAATTTGGTTAAATGTAAAATTCATTTCAACTTACAGTTTTGCTCTTATCAAAGCCACAATACATTGATTCTTGGTGCCAGTCCAATATGATAACATCAAAATAAATATCCTCTCAACAAAAGCCTGTGGCCATAGCGTACTTAGGATTTTACTTACCAGAACCAGCAGTCCTTTTCAATTTGTAGGGATTCGTTTTCAATAATGCCTTCCAGAGACTTCTGGTTTCTGGTCTGATATGTAAAAACTTAGAAGTTGTGACTCCTAGCCTTAAAATAAGAAAAGGGCCAAACTGAAAATCACGAACTCTTCTTAAACCCATCAAAGAATTGAGGTCACAGTTCAAACCACTACCTTAAAACTGGAGAAACAGTCAGAGAAAGAGATCCAAAGCTTACCTGGAGCAGAAGCACGCAACTAGAACCAGTACCGTACCTGCGGGAACGCTTAAACCATGTTTGAGGAATTGCTGGAAGTTCAGCATTAACTAGCTTAAGAGTTAAAGGCTCCAGGGGCTCTGGTTCTAAGGGATCCCCCACACTTTTGTGAGTTTCATGTCCAAGAGCCTCACCAGGTTCTCAGGGTAAAGATCAAAGAAAAATCCCTTGTGCTTCTGGAATAGGGAGGTAAAAGCAGCAATTTTGAAGTCAGCTCAGAACATTTTGTTCTCCGTAACAAAAGTCTATCCTAAAGGTCAACTATTTTCCAGAGCCTAAGGGACCTCGGTTTTATTAGAGCATAACCGACCTGGGAAAAGTGAAAAACCCAACTCAGGTCTTCTTTAGCTTTCCTGTGTTACGTAAGAGGGTAAAACCAAAGGCAGAGAAGTACTTGTAAAGGTTACAGCCCAGGGGCCTAGGCTCACTAAAAGACTAATAACCTAAAAGAAGACTATAGAATGCTTCCTCTTCTTCCACAATTTATCACCACATAGATAAGGCTCTTGTATAGTAACTAAAGATTATAGCTGAAAGAACGTCAAGCCTCAGGCCCTGTTGAAGGTATCTCTAGGAAAATCCAAAGATCACAGTAGAGACCAGAAAGGGGAAAGTTTAGTCTCTGACACCTTTACCTAGAGCAAACAGTAAACATAACCTACAACTAACATCATACTTAATAGTAAGAAATTATATATTTTCTCCCTAAAATCAGAAGTAAAGCAAGGATGCCTCCTCCCACCATTCCTTTTCAACATTGTACAAAAAGTCCTAACTAATGCAATAAGACAAGAAAAGGAAATAAAAGAATACAGATTGGGGAGAAAAAAATTAAATTGCTTTTGTTTACAAATGTCATGATTGTCTATGTAGAATATTCCGTATATTTAACAACAACAACAAAAATTCCTGGAACTAATAAGTGATTATAGCAAAGCTGCAGGACACAAAGGTTAAATATAAAAGCCAATTCTTTCCTATTTACCAGCAGTGTACATTTGGAAACTGAAATAAAAAATACAACACCACTTATTGTATGTCCCAAATTAAATATGCAGGTATAAATCCAACAAAATATATACAAGAGCTATGTGAAAAAAAACTACAAAACTCTGATAAAAGGAATCAAAGAAAAACTAAATAAATGGAGAGATATTTCATATTTATGGATGGGAAGACTCAATACTATCAAGATTTCAGTTCTTCCCAATTTCATTTATAGATTCAACACAATCCCAGTCCAAATACCAGTAAGTTATTTTGTGGATATCAACAAACTTATTCAAAAGTATAGGTGGAAAGGCAAAAGACTCAGAATAGCCAACACAATGTTGAAGACGAACAAAATTGGAGGAGTGACACTCCCCAGCTTCACTTATTACAAATCCACAATTGCCAAGAAAATATGCTATTATTGAAAGAATAGAAAAATAGATCAATGGAACAGACCAGAGAGTTCAGAAATAGACCCACACAAATAAGGTCAACTAATTTTTAACAAAGACACAAAGATTTGTATGAAGACACTGTTAAGAGAATCAAAAGGTAAGTTACAGACTCAGAGAAAATATTTGCTGAAAACATAACTGATAAAGGACTTGTATCCAAAATATATAAAGAATTCTTAAGACTCAACAATAAAGAAACAAACAACCCAATACTAAAATATACAAAAGATCTGAACATCAGAAAAGATATATGGATGGCAAATAAGCATATGAAAAGATGCTCAGTATTATATTTTATTAGTGAACTGCAAATTAAAACAAATAATGAAAAACAACTCTATACCTATTATAACTTAAATTATGGCTTAAATCAAAAACACTGACAATAATGTCATCCATTTTGTATCTATATGCTTGTTTTGGTAGATGAGATGTTTGTCAATAAGATCTTTTGCATGTATAAATTCATCATATAAATTATCCATATCTAAAATGTCCATCATTTTTGAGCATTCAGAAACACATTGGATTTCATCACAATTTAAATCTCTCCAAGAAAGTGGTTTTAATATATAGAGATAATCTGAACTTTGTGAAATCAAAATTGGATTCCAAGTAAGTCATGGTTTTAGTAAATATATTGAGAAAGTCCTGTAAATTTGGCTTTCCTTTTCTATAGACATACTTTTGGATTCTTAAAGTCTTATTTCCAAAAAAAATGAGTCATGTTTTTCACTGAATGAGTTTTTGTTGCAACCTACACATAGCATTAAATAATTCAGATATAATCAGTTCATCCTTTTCTTGACTCATTATGGCCCTTCAAAGATGATCGAATAGTTTTGGAGAAACAGCATATAAATTTATGTTTTACTGTAATCCTTTTTCCATTTCTCATCTTAAATGTGTGTTTAAATTGGAGAATATTCTTCTTGTCCCAAACTTTGAAAATGTAATTTTACAATAGGCCAACATTTTAATATCTTTCCTATGACTGACCACAATGAAAACCATCCTGTAGACATGTGAAAGGTTATCTTCTTTTATTTCAATAAAATCTAAAGTGCCATTAAGTGTTAATGCACATTTCAAGGAAACTGAAAAGTGATAAAAATTTTTCATTATGAAATCCTTAATATCACAGATAAGCAAATCACATCGTTTTTTAGCACCGTCGTGTACAAGGTTTGCAGGAGATTTAGCAGGTAAAATCTTTTCATTTTCTTTTGTAAGAAGTTTATAAACAGAATGGAATTTTCCAAAATTTACATTTGCCTTATTGCCTAATTATGCAGCTTGATAGGCAGAGTGTAGAGTGTGTATTTGGTCAAGATGTCAACCATCTTTATTTTACATTAACTGATGTTTTATTAAAACCTTCATAGAATTTAGAAAATGAATTTAAACTACTTTTTTTTTCAAATCAAAGTATCTAATAGCTAGGGATAAAAATTTTTTGTTTTTTGCCCTGATTCAGTGTATCACTTGATATACCACAGGAAGTGTGACCATTCGTGAGTTCTGACAGAAAAAGCTGTATGCTGTAAAGAGCCAACATAACTATTTTCAAAATTTCTACTTTTGTTGACCCACAAGACATTTTAGTGGCAGTCTCTGAACCAGGAAATGTAACTTTACTCATTTTCATAGAACAATAAAGGGAACAATAGGATATTGTCAAGAGTTTAGCTAAGTTAATGCATGGTGGTGTTGTCTTGGCATTCATTTCGTTTGGCCAAGGGGGCCTTAAACTAACATTAGCCCCTCACGATGGCTCATGCCCTTGTCAACCTAATTTAAGTGGTATACTGAGGCAAACCCAAATTACCAGAAATTGAGTCTATTTGGAAATAGCTGAGGAATTACAATTTGGGAAATGTCAATTGTAGTAAGCTACAGGTGAATCCATTGAAAAGTCTGGGGCAGGCTCTATTTGTGCTCAAGGAATACAAACAAGGGGAAGGCTGGCCAGAGTTCAAACAGTGAGTTCATTGGCTCGAAGCTAGTGATTCTTGGCGGGTGTTCCTAATTAGTCAGGAGGTAAGTTCTGTTTTCTCTAAGTTGGGCATTGAGGGAAATCATTCTCTCCCGACCGTTCTTAGGTTTTGTTTTTCTGAGGGCACATGCGTGTGATTCTCCGTTTCAGGTGCTCTGGTTCCGTTTTTAGATCGAAAGCCTTTTACACCTTACGTAACGGCCTGCGCTGTCCAAGAGTAAATGTAAGTTTTTGATGTGATTTTCCCAACTGTCCTTGTGATAAAGTCTCTTCTGCTTCCCAGGGCCCTCCTGTTGTTGTTCCTTAGCTACAGCCTCCATGGAGCTTACTAAAACTTCACACTTTCTGGTTTAAATTGACCAATCCAGCCTTAGCCTGGAAACCCCAAAGCACTCCACCTACCAACCCCAACAAAGGCGTGTGCCCCAGTCGTGTGTGTCTCTCTGCCTGTACCCTGTCTTGGCCGTTTCATATGTCCCCTTGAGGCACGCCATGAACTTCCTCCAGGACCTATGAGTATTACATTTCTCGATTTCAATTTCCCTTGTCTTTTGTTGAATGGAGGCTCACTATCAGATATACCAGGGTTTCATTACCATATGTTAATTTAACAAAGTCACAACAGTATGTGTGTTCATTTGTGAAGAATGCCAAAGCTAATTCAGTGGCTGCTATTTCTGACTGAGCATTCTTATCTTTTTGGGAGATTGAAAAAAAAAAAAAACCTTTTAATTGATTTAGAAGTACTTGCCCTATCTCATCCCAAATTTGTGAGATTCAGTCTCAGTGTGTGCTTTCATATCTCCTCCTCCACCTTGCCCATTTCCAAATTCTTTCCAGCATACTATTTAATACGCACTGTTGTGATCATTTACCTCCTTAGCCCAGTTGTACTTCCATCTGTTACTAAAATAACACAGACATTTAGCTTTCTTTTTTGGTGATGTCTGGGTCATGCTAGCATTGGGATTGGGATTGTTCTTATGTTTACTATCCAAACTCTTAGAAAACATGATCACAATATTTACAGTGTTAAAAATTAAATTTGCATTATCTTGATACAAAGCACAGCAGGAATCCATAAGCAAAGTCAATGATGGACTGTTAAAACTCATGATTATGATACACTTTGTTAATAATAAAAGTATTTTTATATTATCACATTGTTTAGGCCCTACAGCCACAACTGCTCCAATATTTGAGTTTATATTATGGACTTTGCTTTGTGTTCCCATAAGTAAATGGTTCATTCGGGTACTTTTGTAATACTGGATAAACTGTACGCCCAAAATTGCCTTCAAATCTTCAACTCTTGTCAGTTCTTTCAGTTTCTACTCTTCTAATGAATAGTTCCCGTTTTTCAGTCAGGGTGAGGCCTCAATTCTCTATTTACTGTGCAAACTGAAAATATATCTGGAAATTCTGTAGGTGGCAAACTATTTGATATAGTATAGGTGGGATTAAACTGATTATATTTAATGCATTTAAAATCAAATGATGGTACAACAAAATGGGAACACAGGATCCAAAGGTATTAATGAAATGTAATAAATACGGGATAATTGCATGTCAGTCAATCAGATGGCAGGAAAGAGAAGAGAGACATATAACAGGTTCAGATTAAATAATTATATTGCAGAGGATCGCAGACAACTCTCTCTGAGTTTGTATGAGCAGAAACAAGTTTATAATTTTCCCCCAAGGAATAGTAATGAGAATTTCAAAGGCTCCTCCTGGCTAAATGTATTTTACATAAATACATAATGCAAAAGCTGAAGTCAGAGACAGGTACATTCTAGTGATATTCAAAGGCCAAATTATGTGGCATTTGAAAATCTATAAATATATACAAGGTATTTTTCTCTCTCTCTGTCTTCTTTCTTCCCTTCTTTCTGCTTTTATCTCTTACAGTCTCCCTTCCTTTCTGTATTACTCCCTTCTTTTTTCCTTCTTTTAGTTCTTTGATGAAAAATTTCTTTTGTGACTCCGGGTAAAGCTAAGCTGGGGGTTCCCTGTTGATTCACAGTAGAAAACCCTATAGGCTGATGGGTGCATGCTTTAACTACCTCCACATATCAATGTTTCAAGGTCTTCCAGACTGATCTGCAGACGAGTAATCATTTTCAGAATCTATAGGGCAGGAGTATGAGAACTCCTTAGAAATAAGGAGGTGGGAACTCAGGCCACCGTGTGAGGTCTTGAGATTTGTGTCTCTGCTGTTGGTAGCTGCCACGTTGGCAGCATTTAGTGCCTGCTACAATAGTTCCTCGACGAAGACTTGTGGAATTGAGATAAATTACAATGCAAGAAAGAGGGCCGTATGTGCCCAGTATATAGTAGAATTCAATAAACATGTGTTAATTCCAAAGGAGGAAAAAGCAGTGGGTTTGCTGAAAATCTGGATGAGCTTTTGTAAGTTTTTTTCTCTTTGTGTTTACCACAGGGGACTATGGATACTGCCTTTGGAAACCCACAGCCAAAAATATGGTTCAGTCATTTTAGAAATCCAGAAAGGACAGGAGGTTCTTAGTTTTAAATAATACACTTAAAAAAAAACCAAACATCTAGAGGAGCTTATAAAAATATTCTGGATACAAGCTAATAGAGCTTGTATGTTCCACTCAGCATTAAAGCATCTGGTGGGTGACAGGAATTGTTTCCCCATTGTTTGAAAGTGGATTATATTTACTGCAGAAGGAAAGGACTCTGCTCGGTAAATTTATTATTATCATTTAGTATGGAGGAAATTTACCCTCAGGGTAGTGAACTTGCCTAAGATCTCAAAGTTATAGAAAGAACTAGAAGTAGAACTCAATGATATTTTTTTTTCTTCCCAAACATGTACTCTTAGCATGCTACTGTGTTTTTGTCTCATTTAATGTTACTTGTTATTTGTTTTTGTTTTTGTTTTTTGGTCTGAATTTGACTTTATCTGGCTATCAGGATTGGAATCCTGCTTTTTCATTTTTTTTTTCTTATGCCTTTGTCCTTTCCTCTATTTTTAGCCCTTTTATTTTTTATTTATTTTTTTAAATTAAATTAATTTTTTTAAACATATAATGTATTATTTGTTTCAAGGGTACAGGTCTGTGATTCATCAGTCTTACACAATTCACAGTGCTCACCATAGCACATACCCTCCCCAACGTCCGTCACCCAGCCATCCCATCCCTCCCACCCCTCTCCACTCCAGCAACTCTGTTTGTTTCCTGAGATTAAGAGTCTCTTATGGTTTGTCTCCCTCTCTGATTTCGTCTTGTTTCATTTTCCCCTCCTTTCCCGTATGATCCTCTGTCTTGTTTCTCAAATTCCACATATCAGTGAGATCATATGATACTTGTCTTTCTCTGATTGACTTATTTCCCTTAGCGTAATACCCTCTAGTTCCAACCATGTCGTTGCAAATGGCAAGATTTCATTTTTTTTGATGGCTGCATAATATCCCATTGTATACATATACCATATCTTCTTTATCCATTTATCTGTTGATGGACATCTAGTCTCTTTCCATAGTTTGGCTATTGTGGACATTGCTGCTATAAATATTGGGGTGCAGGTGCCCCTTCGGATCACTACATTTGTATCTTTGGGGTAAATACCTAATAGTGCAATTGCTGGGTTGTAGGGTAGTTCTATTTTCAACTTTTTGAGGAACCTCCATACTGTTTTCCAGAGCGGCTGCACCAGCTTGCATTCCCACCAACAGTGTAGGAGGGTTCCCCTTTGTCCACATCCTCACCAACATCTGTCGTTTCCTGACTTGTTAATTTTAGCCATTCTGACTGGTGTGAGGTGGTATCTCATTGAGGTTTTGATTTGGATTTCCCTGATGCTGAGCGATATTGAGCACTTTTTCATGTGTCTGTTGGCCATTTGTATGTCTTCTTTGCATAAGTGTCTGTTCATGTCTTCTGCCCATTTCTTGATTGGATTATTTGTTCTTTGGGTGTTGAGTTTGATAAGTTCTTTATAGATTTTGGATATTAGCCCTTTTAAATAATTATCTTTTAGGTATTCTCTAAATACACATAAAGGTAGATTTTACTGAATGAGCCAGTTTGAAAATGTCTCTCCTTTAAAAGAAACTTTTGTTACAACTGATATATTTGGTCTCAACTGTGTATGTTATTATTTAATAATTACTGCGTTATGTTATATGTACTGTTTCTTTCTAAATTTGGTGTGTCTTCCTTGCTTTAAAAATTTCTTTTGGTATTTTGAAGATTTGGATTTTTGCTTTTGTTGTTGTTTACATGTATACCTTTTCAAGTACCCTTGATCTCCCTTTCTCTTATTTTTTACTGTCTGGTTGGCTAGTGTTCATTAGTATTCCTACACAACAGCCTATAACTTATTCTACTTTATTTTCTCTCTCTCCTATCCTCCCATTTTTTATTAAGTTTTTAAATTTTAATTCCCATATTGTTAACATATAGTGTTATATTAGTTTCAGGTGTACAATACAGTGATTCAACAATGCTGTACATTACTCAGTGTTCATCATAGTGAGTGTTCTCTTGAATCCCCCATATTCTCCCATTTTTTAGTTGCATTCTTTTTATTTTATCAGAGCACATTATATATACATATTAGTCTTTCACTTTTTGTTTTAGACTCAGTTCTATAATTAAATACATGAAACACTCACTACTGGTCTGCTTGCCAAATTTTCCCAGCCATCTCTTGGTTGGATAAGGCTCACCTCAGGTAGATTGCTCAAGGAGAGCACATGAGCACAGCATTCTCTGAGTGACCCTGTGTTTAAAATTGTTTTCCATTAGGCTTGGTACTTAATAGAAAGGTTAAATGACTTCTGCAAATGCACCTTGCAGAAATGGGAGGAACCTGTGTCTTGAGGCTTTCCATCCAGTACATTCTTCATTACACAATGGAATTGATTCTATGTTGGTGTTCACCTTGGCTCTTCGAGAGCTTTGAAGATTCCTGTAATCAGGGCCCTTCCTAGTATATAAAAATTGTACCACAAACTTCATGCTATGGGAACAGCAGATTGGGGAAGGGGGTAAAACTGTCAGGTGATAGCAGAATAAAATTACTGAAATTAAGTTGACACAACCATAAACATTCCTCCATTACTTCCCATCCATCACCAACATGTGCTTTCATTCTCCTTCCCCACTCACAGCCTCCTACCTCTTCATTCTAATACTGCCCTGGATGTTCATTTAAATTGAAATGACATGGTGGTTTCTGGCTTCTCATTTTAAGATTCTCTATGACAGCCTGCTAGTATGGCTATATTTTTTTTCCACATATGTTTCCCTTTCCTAAGAACCCCAGAAATATTTGAAATGTGATAACCTCCTATTGGATTAGGTCATGTTTGACGAATCAAGGAAGTAAGTTTATACAATAGTGTAGTTTAAAATAAAACAGAAAAAAAATTCTCTTTTAAATTTATTTTGCAAAAGCACTGTATGATAGCTTAAAGGTTAAAGTAATTTAGCTGTTTAAGCATACTCCTTTGAGCTGTGGCTATTTGTATACATTTTAGTTTGTCTTGGAAACCAATCTCATTGTAAGAAAAGTAGAATTTAACTTAAAAATTCAATTTACACTTGTTTTTGTCAAAGCAATTGGGGAATCTACTCAATGCCTAAATTTTAGAAAGCTACTCTTGATTTTATTTATTTATTTATTATTTTTTTTAAGATTTTATTTATTTGAGAGATAAAGAGAGTGAGAGAGTACACAAGCAGGGACAGAGGGAGAGGAAGAGGGAGAAGTAGACTCCACTGCTGAGCAAGGAGCCCGATGCGGGGCTCGATCCCAGGACTCTGAGATCATGACCTGAGCCCAAGGCAGATGCTTGACTGACTGAGCCACCTAGGTGCCCCTACTCTTGATTTTAAAATGTTTCCTTTGCCAATTTATAGATGGTTATATTGGCCAGGGTTCTCCAATGAGAAACAGAACCAATAGGAGAGATTGAGAGAGAGTGAGAGAGATTGATTATAAGGTCCCTGTTCATGTGATTATGGAGACTGAGAGGTCCTATCATCTTTCTGCAAGCTGGAGACCCATGAAAGTGGGTGGTATAGTTCAGAGGACTGAGAGCTGGGGAGGTGATGGTATAGATTCTACTCAAAGTCTGATGATCTCAGAACCAGGAGCACTGAGAGCAGATTGATGTTCTAGCTTGGGGTCAGAGTGAATTAAATCTTCCCTTGCCTTTTGTTCTATTCAGGATTTTAACAGATTAGATGATGCCCACCCACACTGCAGAGGGACATCTGCTTTACTAATTCCACCAATTCAAATCTTAATCTCTTACGGACACACCCTCAAGAAACACCCAGAAATAATGTCTAACCAGATATCTGGGCATCCTGTGGCCCAGTCTAGTTGACACATAAGCTTAACCAGATTTTTAATTTTTAATTTTAATTTTTTTCCGTTTCAAATTTTAAATAACAATGCTTATAAAAATACTATCTTGGATTTATACAATGATATATATTAGCACTACTTCTCTCTACCCCCCCACAGGGATTAATATCAAAACAGATTTACATATAATTGTATCTCCTCATTTTATCCTCTCAGCAACCACTTAATTTAGAAATTCCAGTCTAGTTCTGGGTGAACTGAGACATAGAAGTTTTGTGACTTGTACAAAGTCTCATGTTAGGACAGAGAAGGAAGAAAATAACTTAGATTTTGCTATTGGGGGACTTTTCACCTTGGTGGTTTTCGAGACTTTAGAAGTCCCAGCATGTGTTTACCAAGTGGTACACATTTAGAGACAGCACATCCTTTCAAGCTGATAGCAGGATGAAACAAGATTTTCCACACAACTACTCATTTATACTAGCTGAGAGCTTACACTTATTTTTATTGAAACAATTATTCAACCAGGGCAGAGGAGGGGCTGGTGAGATCATGGCCAAAACAGGAGGGGTGGGTGGACTTTTGGCATCAATTTAGAGCTTACAGATCTTACACAGTAGATGTGCAAATTTCACCCAAATGTATAGTTGATGGAGGAATTAAAATACCATGCCCTCATACTTCAGGCAAAAACATAGGCAATAGGAGGTAGAGCCAAATTTGTGTATTAAAAAGATACAAATAGTTAAAGATTTCTAAGTGTCTTGTAGTATATGGTTGTTAAAGTCAATTTACATGGCAAACTATATTTCTGCAAATGCAGTGAACTGTGCAATGTGACTTCTACTCTCTAAATAGAAAAATAAATTTCATCTGTTGAATTTTTATTTTAAAAAAGAACCAAATTGCAAGATTTCATTCCTTTTGATGGCTGCATAATATTCCATGGTATATATATATATATATATATATATATATATATATACCATATCTTCTTTATCCAGTCATCTGTTGATGGACATCTTGGCTCTTTCCACAGTTTGGCTATTGTGGACATTGCTGCTATAAACATCGGGGTGCATGTACCCCTTCGGATCCCTACATTTGCATCTTTGGGGTAAATACCCAGTAGTGAAAAAAAAAAAAGAACCAAATTTACAATTTTCCACATCATTTTCTATTCTTGAGAATTTCCACTGATGCCACAGAAATGGCATGTCACTGACATTTAAAACAAACAAATAGGAAATAATTTAATCCATGTCATACCTAAATCCTTATATTATTTTATATTGGAAAGTATTATTTATTACATTCAGAGACACTTTGAATTTTGACCCAGAGAAGAGGGGCAGGGACTTTGAGTGGCATTTCTATGGAAAAATGGTTGAAACATATCACCTTTGCTTTCACACATACAGCGGCCTTGGTCCTTTAGCTAAGGGATCATAAAGGCTCCCTGTTTCACTTAACTTATGTCACTTAGTGACTTAAAACAGCTGCTATTTTTTTGTTCACTCTTCTGAGAATCAGGAATTGAGACAGGGCAAAAGATGGCTTGTCTCTTTCCTGTTGGTTAGGGCTTCAGCTGGTGAAGCGCAAATAGTCGGGACTGCCTATGGCTCCTCCATTAGCATTCATATACCTGGGGCCTCAGTTCTGGCTGTTGGCTAATTTCCTTCATTCTTTGTCACTTGGCCCCTCTCGGTGGTTGAATTGAGCTTCCTCACAGTTATGATCATCTCAAGAGGGAATGTTCTAGGTAGGGAAATAAGGGAGATATAATAAGCAGCTTATCAAGCCTCTGCTTACTAATGTCCTATTGACCAAGGCAAGACACATGACCAAGCCAAGAGCCAGTGTGGGAGGGGACTATACAAGGGATGAGTATGGGAGGCATGGTTCATTGAGGCCACCAATGTAACAGTCTATCTCAACTTCATAACCTCTGGACTGAATTTTTGTGTCCCCCACCCCCACCCCAAACAAAAATTCATATGTTGAATCCTAATGCCCAATATGATGGTATTAGGTGGTGGAGCCCTTAGGAATTGCTTAGGTCATGACAGGGAGGCCCTCCTGAATGGGATTAGTGCTCTTATAAAAGAGACCCCATAGAGCTGCCTAGCTCCTTCTGCCATATAAGGACACAAGAAGTCAGCAGTCTGCATCTGGGAGGAGGGCCTTCACCAGAACCCACCAATGCTGGCACTTTGATCTTATACTTCCAGAGAACTGTGATAAATTAGTTTCTGTTATTGATAAGCCACCCAGTCTGCAGTATTTTGCTATAGCAGTCTGAACAGACTAAGAAGTTAACTCTAGCTTTGGGTTACAACAGTTTCATTCAGTCTATAAAACCAAGAATTAAAAAAAAAATAAATAAATGACAGTCTACTTGGAAACCCAAATATATAAATGTGAACAGTGCTGAACTGCTGCTATATATGAAGAAAAGCAGGAGTTGAGGGAGCCTATATGCATGTGCCATCCTCGATTAAGTATATTACTTGATGTACCTTGAAGAAACCTCTAGGTTTAGGGAGCAAGGCTGGATAACCCCTATTCTGTGCAATGTCAATGATGTAGATGCACCTCAACATAATAATCATTTACTCCTAACTTGCAATCACTATCTTCTCCTTGGAGGTTTCCACATTTATCTCCATACCTGAACTTTTATACTTTTCCTTCTGCTTCATAATATGGCAAATCTTTAGAACACCATGATGGTATTTTGCATTCTGTTAAAAAAAAAAAAAATCTTTCTATCTTTGGCTTTGGGCATTATTTCCTGATTCTCAGAGAAGATTCTTAATCTATCCCAACCTCAGCATTTGTTATTCTAGGGGACTGAATATAAAAATCAAAAGAATTCTTAACAATTGCTTAAGGATATTTTTTGAGCCTGCCAAATTTTCATGTCATTGTTTTTCAACCATTTATGTAAATAGAAATGCCTTTAAAATTGAATGAGAATCCTCTCCACATCTGGTGTCCAGGACCTGAAGCTTTCATATAATCTAACTGAAAAGTAGGCAGGACTATCAGCCACACCACTCCCTGTGGTAACAAGTACTTTGTAATGCTCCTTTACTATCCTGAAATGAAAATCATATATTTACTGAACTATTTATACACATTTAAAATTAATACAATTCTCGGGGCACCTGGATGGCTCAGTTGATTAAGCATCTGACTTCAGCTCAGGTCATGATCTCAGGATCCTTGGATCCAGCCAGGCATCAGGCTCTGCACTCAGCGGGGAGTCTCCTTCTCCCTCTCCCCCTGCCCCTCCCTCTGCTTGTGCTCTCTCTCTCTATCCCATATAAATAAATAAAATCTTTAAAAAAATTAATATAATTCTCAAATTATAGTGTAAACTTAAAAGGAATGTAATTTAGAATAAAATAACACGTTTTTCAATACACAAGCCCTGTGGTACTTCTGTACTAGAAGATAAATTAACTAGCCAGATGTTTCCACCTAATTGTAGAATCCCTGAATTGTGACAGCTACAAATACAGATTAATATAGGAGTTTGTACTGAAGTCCCAGATATCGTGAACAGCATTGCTGTTGTCATGTACTTTTCTGAAATAGCTAACAACTCTACATAAAATTCCTTATAAAACAAAGCAAGATCTTGACTCTATAAACACAGTAGTTATATTTCTGCAGCTTTCAGCATACATTTAAACAGTGTTAAAATACTTTGAGTTTATTATGAAAAGTTGCTGTTTTTAGGCACAGACAATTACAATCAGGCTTCTTACCTACTTGGCTGGTGGGTAATTCTTCAAAAGTCATGCACAATACAGAACATTTCTTTATTTTGCCAGATGGTCTCAAGAATTCCAAGATGTCACCATCATAGGCTCCCACCCAGTAAATGCTTATTTTACCCGCCAATCAACATATCAATTAAAAAATGTCCAATTTCACTGCAGAGGATGATACCACTGCCCTACCTATCAAGTTAAAAAGTTTGTCAGATCCAGGTTGGTGCTTCCAAAGGAGGCTAGGTCCTGCACAGATAGAAAGAATTCATCTTTTGAACTGATCAAATAGATCAGTCCTTAGATAGCTAAATCCCCTTATTATTTGGAATCATGTAAATATTTTCTGAACATCCATCCTATTTTCAGTGTTTAATCACACTGACAAAAATTCTTAATTATGTTTAGCCTAAATCTTTTTTGTTTTAGCTTAAAAGCAGAGTTCCTTCTGTAGAACTAAAAATCATCAGTGGCATCTTAAAAGACACATTCCCATATTAAAAGATGGATATGTCTCTTAGATTTTACTTCACCAGAGAGAAAATGTTAACTATACAATAGCAGGACACCTTAATAGTTGGGCCTTCCTTATCACTGTTGCCACATTGGCAAAACAAGAGCTATTTTACTTAAAAATATTTAAGAGAACCACTTGTTATTTTAGTGGCACATCATGTCTTTAAAATGTCTTTATTTTCTAGCTCTTTTTCTCCATTATTGAGAATGAGAAAAAGATGATGAGCTGAGCATTAGTGGGAACATATACCTCCAAGACGAATACAAGATGACCAACTTCTGTGTCACTATAACCCTTCCTACCTCAAAGATTAACATAAGTAGAGAACTGTAGGAAGGGAGGATTTGAAGATATTGTCAGAGTCCTGAGTCATTTGTCCAGAGAGAGGCACTGGATTTTACTTACCCCTTTACAATGGAGCAGTTTGTAATTTTGCTTCGGGACATGGCATGAGTACATGGGTTTCTAATGGGTTCATTGAGTACCTTGGGATGTAGCCATGTCTTGCTGTGACTAGGCAGAGCTTTGAGAAATTGTACAGCATACCACCAGTGGTAGAAGAGGCTGCAAGCTTGGCCACAGAATGGAAGAACAGTGGAAAAGGTTTACTTAGAGTGACTGGAAAGATCTGGAATGAGGAAATGGAAGTACAAATCAACATGGCTGAAGTCAGTTTTGGTGAACAATAAAATTTTTTCATGTTTGTATATCCCTAAGTTCAGCCTGCTTATTGTCTGTGCATAGGTTGAGACATCGTTACAATGTTGATATCAGATTTTTGTGTGAACCCTGAGGGACTTTTCTTCAATAAAATGTTTCTGTTACATACCCTTCTTCACTGAAATATTCACCGTTTATCTATTTTTATACTAACATTTATATACACTTCATTACAGAATAACATGCTTGTCAATAATTGCTTTGTTGAACAGTGATTCATATAAATGCCTAAATCATCTTGCCATGTCTTATGGAAAGCCTAATACCATCCCTGTTTTTCTGTCAAATTTCATGGTAATTTCTGTCTCTGATGTTCTGTGTCCAATAAATATTTGTTTTCCATATCTCTGTCTTACTGTTATTTCTTTATCTTCAGTATGACATTTGCTCAAGGGGACTTGGCTTTTTTTTTTTTTTTTTAAATTTAGGTGCATGTGCACACAATCACATACACACACGGTCACCGTGTGTTTAACAGATATTTTTTAAAAGTTTTGAGAATAGAGAACTTTTATATTGGAGAAATGCAAGTAATTGAAAACTGAGTATTTAAAATCCATTTTTGAATGTCCTTCAAACATTCTACCAAGTTGTTCCGCCATTCACTTTTATGTAGTTGGCTCTTCTCTTCAGAGGTCAAAAGAGACTGAAACAACCAATTCTCATTTTCATATTCAGATTAGTTCAGCCCACTCTAGAACTTTTAGGAATAACTAAAACTCCTTTTCTGACCTTTTTTTCTATATATCCAGTTATTCCCTGTGGATCTTATCCTGTACCCCTGCCCTTCCCCTGAAGCACACACACACACACACACACACACACACACACACACTGTTACCACTGGTATTAGCCAAGGACCCAAGAACAGGACATTTTATTTTATCATTGATATTAGGCTACTAGCCCATCCTCTAAGCCGATATTAATTTTTATCTAAACCTTATTTTTATTATATAATTATCATTACTATTCATTGATATAAAAATGGAGAATTTTTGAAAATTGAATTAGTCAATGTTCTTTCACTTGCAAAAGACAGAAATTCCGAACTATTATAGATATTTATTGATATTTTCTTTTTTAAATGCCAGTCATATAGTTTGACCCTAAAAGTCCTATCCAACATATTCTTGTTTCAGAAAAATCCCTAAAAAACTACTCTTGTTCTTGCTTGGCCTTTGATTCCCCATCTACAAAATGAAAGTCTGGATCTCCAAGATTCTTCCATGTCTGTTTGTGACACTGTGACTGATACTTTTTCCCTTTTCTCTAACCATGGAGTGAAAGTCTGTGTACTTCTTAAATTGTGTTTATCTTATGGCAAAGCAGTTAAGGGAAATATTTCGAAGGGTCATAAGTAATTCTCAGCTCTCCTGTAAAGACAAACCACAAAGACTTATCCATCTGTTCCCTCCCTGGTCTTGAGTAGAGTTTGTGCAAGCCTTGACACAGTCTGTGTTCTTGGAAAATCTTCATATCTTTAATTATGATGACAATGGATCCTTCTCCTTTCCCTCTTTAATTATCGCATCATTCAAAATGCCAGACATTTCCCTTCATTCATCACACTGAGGGCCATAAACATCATATAGAAACTCTCATGTATTAATTATCATTTCCTTTATTTGTGTTAATAAGGTTAAACATCAGAGCTTAAAACAAACTTATAAACATTATTTTGGAAGTGTTTTGCATTTCATTACCAGGTTGAAATAAAAATCCTTTATATGTAAAGCCAAAGACAAAACTAATCATTACTTGTTTCCATTCCATTCTTCTACATTTGTTAATTCATTTATTTAATACTCTTTAGTGTATACCCACTTACTTCTAAAAAAGCATTTGATGAAACTCAAAAGATATATATATATATATATGAAATGATTAAATAAGAATTCAACTTTAAAAGCATGTATGGAACCTACATTTGGTTTACACAATAGGAATTTGGATGATACGAAAATTTTTATAAAGCTATGACTTTTCATATGGGGTTTTCCTATTTTTTCAATTCTCATTGTGACAGGATGTGCATTGTATATTTTGTTGGCAATTTTTCCAATGGGCTTATCTTCCATCAATGCCAACATGCCATGGGTATGAGATAAATATTCCTCATTGGTATTTTTCTCTTCCCAGTAACTGTATCAAATCATAGAGCTCAAAAGGCAAAACCACTTACATTTGGCACCAAGTGGTTGGTCTCCACTGATGTTACTTTATAACATCTCTATTGGCTTTCTCTCTTACCTAAATCCTATTATGATTTCAGCTTTTATGTAAGTAAAATTTCTCTTTAGATTAGGATCTAATTTCTATAACATATTCTGAGGTGTCATTCAACACCAGACCAACCCTTGGTAAGACAGATTCTGACCAATCAAAACAGAATTCTCTGTAATCAAGCTGTAAGACTGCGTCAGAGCATTCTAGGCACAAAAAATATCTGATGTGCATACCCCTATTATGTGCTGTCTATTTTACAGACATTAAAACTTTTATTTATTTATTTTTTAAAACATTTTTTAAAGATTTTATTTATTTATTTGACAGAGAGAGAGCACAAGTAGGCAGAGAGGCAGGCAGAGGGAGAGGCAGAAGCAGGTTCCCCGCTGAGCAGGGAGCCTGACGTGGGGCTCGATCCCAGGACCCTGGGATCATGACCTGAGCTGAAGGCAGACGTTTAACCGACTGAACCACCCAGGTGCCCCGACATTAAAACTTTTAATTGAAAATCCTACAAAGCTGGTATGTATGTATGTATGTATTTAAAGATTTTGTTTATTTTTCTGAGAGTGCGTGCACAAGCAGAGGGGGAGGGGCAGAGGGAGAGGGACAAACAGACTCCCCTGAGTGGGGAGCTCGACACAGGACCTCTAGATCATGACCACAGCTGAAAGCAGACACTTAATCATCTGAGCCACACAAGTGCCCTTAAAGCTGGTATTATTTTAAAGCTGAAGAGAAGAAGGCTCAGAGAGAATAAGGGACTCTCCAAGATTATACATTTTATAAATTAGTAATTTTTATTAATTAACTGCTAGCAAGCATAATAAAAATTAATTTCACAGATTAAAAATATTCAGTATTGGTGTATAGAAATGCAACAGATTTCTGCACATTGATTTTATATCCTGCGAATTTGCTGAATTCATGTATGAATTCTAACAATTTTTTGGTGGAGTTTTTGGGTTTTCCACATAGAGTATCATGTTGCTTGCAAATAGTGAGTTTCACTTCTTCCTTGCCAATTTGGATGTCTTTTATTTCCTTTTGTTGTCTGATTGCTGAAACTAAGACTTCCAGTACTATGTTAAATACTAATGGTGAGAGTGGGCATCCTTGTCTTGTTCCTGACCATAGGAAAGGCTCTCAGTTCTTTCCCATTTAGGACGATATTAGCTGTGGGTCTTTTGTTATGGCCTTTATGATGTTGAGGTATGTTCTATCTATCCCTACTTTGTTGAAGGGTTTTATCAATAATGGATGCTGTAGGGGCACCTGGGTGGCTCAGTCAGTTAAGTGTCTACTTTTGGCTCAGGTCATGAACCCAGGGTCCTAGGATTGAGCCCCACATTGGGCTCTCTGCTCAGCAGGAACCTGCTTCTCCCTCTACCTGCCACTCCCCCTGCTTGTACTCTCTCTCTCTGTCAAATAAATAAATAAAATCTCAAAAAAAAGAATGGATGCTGTATTTTGTCATATAATTTTTCTGCATCTATTGAGAAGATCACATGGTTCTTATGCTTTCTTTTATTAATATGGTGTATCATGTTGATTGATTTGTAAATATTGAACCACCCCTGCAGCCCAGGAATAAATCCTGCTTGATCATGGTAATTAATCCTTTTCATGTACTGTTGAATTCAATTTTCTAGTACTTTATTGAGAATTTTTGCATCTATGTTCATCAGGGATATTGGCCTGTAATTCTCCTTTTTAGTGGGGTCTTTGGTTTTGGAATCAAGGTAATGCTGGCTTTGTAGAATAAGTTTGGAAATTTCCCTTCCATTTCTATTTTTTTGAATAGTTTGAGAAGAATAGGTATTAACTCATTAAATGTCTAATAAAATTCCTCAGGGAAGCCATCCAGCCCAGGACTTGTATTTTTTGGGAGATGTTTGATCAATTCAATTTCTTTGCTGGTTATGGGTCTATTCAAATTTTCTATTTTTTCCTGTTTCAGTTTTGATAGTTTGTAAGTTTCTAGGAATTTGTCCATTTCTTCCTGGTTGCCCAGTTAGTTGGTATATAATTTTTTGTAGTATTCTAATTGTTTGTATTTCTGTGGTGTTGGTTGTGATCTCTCCTCTTTCATTTGTTATTTTATCTATTTGGGTCCTTTCTCTTTTTGATAAGTCTGGTTAGGGGTTTGAAGAACCAGCTCTTAGTTTCGTTAATCCATTAATCCATTCCACTGTTTGTGTTGTTGTTGTTGTTTCTATGTCATTTATTTCTGCTCTAATCTTTATTATTTCCCTTCTTCTGCTGCCTTTAGGCTTTATTTGCTGTTCCTTTTCTAGCTCCTTTAGGTATAATGTTAGATTGTGTATATGAGACTTTTCTTGCTTCTTGAGGTAAGCCTGTATTGCTATATACTTCCCTTTCTGGACTGCCTTTGTTATATCCCAAAGGTTTGGGGCTGTTGTGCTTTCATTTCCATTTGTTTCCATGTATTCTTAAAATTCTTCTTTAATTTTCTGGTTAACCCATTCATTCTTAAGTGGGATGTTCTTTAACCTCCATGTATTTGAGGTCTTTCCAATTTTTTTCTTGTGGTTGACTTCCAGTTTCAGAGCATTGTAGTCTGAAAATACGTGCAGAAATTGGTTGCATTTCTATACACCAATAATGAGGCAGCAGGAAAATAATTAAAGGAATTGATCCCATTTGCAATTGCACGGAAAACCATAAGATACCTAGGAATAAGTCTAATTAAAGAGGTAAAAAATCTGTACTCTGTAAACTATAGAACACTTATGAAAGAAATTAAGGAGGACACAAAGAAATGGAAAAATATTCCATGTTCATGGATTGGAAGAACACACATTGTTAAAATAATACTCCCCAAAGCAAGCTACACATTTATGCAATCCCTATCAAAGTACCACCAGCATTATTCACAGAACTAGAACAAATAATCCTGAAATTTGTATGGTTCCACAAAGACCCCAAATAGCCAAAGCAATTCTGAAAAAGAAAAACAAAATTGGAAGCATCACAGTTCCAGACTTCAAGCTATATTGCAAAGCTCTAGTCATCAAGACACTATGGTACTAACACAAAAACAGACAAATAGATCAATGGAACAGAATAGAGAACCCAGAAATGGATCCACAGCTATATGGTCAACTAGTCTTCCACAAAGCAGGAAAGAACATCCAATGGAAAAAAGACAGTCTCTTCAACAAATAGTATTGGGAAAACTGGACAGCAACATGCGGAAGAATGAAACTGGACCACTTTCTTACACTATACACAAAAATAAATTCAAAATGGATGAAAGACCCAAATGTGAGACAGGAAACCATCAAAATCCTAGAGGAGAACACAAGCAGAAACCTCTTTGACTTTGGCCATAGCACCTTCTTATTAAACACGTCACCGGAGGCAAGAGATACAAAAGCAAAAATGAACTTTGGGACTTCATCAAGATAAAAAATCTTCTGCATAGTGAAGGAAACAATCAACAAATATAAACGGCAACCTAGAGAATAGGAGAAGATATTTACAAATCTGATAAAGGTTTAGTATCCAAAATCTATAAAGAACTTATTAAGCTCAACACCCAGAAAACAATCCAGTTACAAAATGGGCAGAAGACATGAATAGACATTTTCCAAAGAAGACATCCAGATGGCTAACAGACACATGAATATGCTCAACATCACTGATCATTAGGGAAATACAAATCAAAACCACGATGAGATCCCACCTCACACCTGTCAGATTGGCTAAAATTAACAACACAAGAAACAACAAGTGTTGGCGAGGATGTGGAGAAAGGGGAACCCTCTTGCACTGTTAGTGGGAATGCAAGCTGGTGCAGCCACTCTGGAGAACAGTTTGGAGGTTCCTCAAAAAGTTAAAAATAGAACTACCCTACAATCCAGCAATTGCACTACTAGGTATTTACCCAAAGGACACAAAAATACAGATTCGAAGGGGTACGTGCACTCCAATGTTTTTAGCAGCATTAATAATAGCCAAATTATGAAGAGGGCTGAAATGTCCATCCACTGATGAATGGATAAAGAGGTGGTACACACACACACACACACACACACACACACACACACAATGGAATTTTACTCAGGCATCAAAAAGAATGAAATCTTGCCATTTGCAGTGACATGGATGGAGCTAGAGTGTATTATGCTAAGTGAAATAAGTCAGTCAGAGAAAGACAAATACTATATGATTTCACTCATATGTGGAATTTAAGAAAGAAAACAGATGAACATAGGGGAAGGAGGAAAAGAAAAAAAAGGAGAGACAGGAAACAAGCCATAAGTGACTCTTAATGATAGAGAACAAACGGAGAGTTAATGGAGGGAGGTAGATAGAAAATGGGCAGATGGGTGATGGATATTCAAGAGAGCACTTGTTATGATGAGCACTCGGTGTTTTATGTAAGTGATGAATTACTGAATTCTACTCCAGAAACCAGTATTGCACTATATGTTAACTACCAAAATTTTTTTTTAAAAAATTTCAGAAGTAGGCAGTCTGTGATTTTTTTGGACCCTCCAATAAGTCATCATGCACTTATACTCCTCTCCCTGCTATGCCAACCAGTATACTTGACATTCATCCTCTGGTTTGCCTCACTACACAAAATTGCTGGCAGAGTTATGGAAATCCTATATTCCACTCAGAAAGCAAGAGAAACTATGGGGGAAGATAGAGCCGGTCATTTGCATCTGTGTGGCTCCCTCTTAAATTCTTTCCTTGGATGCCCACCATCCCCAACTCTTTAATAAGTGCCATTGGTCAATCATAGCATCATAGGAATGAGTGCAGTGCTACTGATAGGGAGAAGGAGAGGAAAAAAAAAAAAAGATCTGTTTCTAAAGTCAAAGATGGATTTGGGCAGACAATGAATAATCTCTGCCACACACAGCTAGAAAGTGGCATAGTCAGGATCTTAATCCAGATCTCACTGATTTACTGGCTCCTATATCAAACAGCCTCTCACACATGTATAAGCACCTAGAACTAAGAAACCAAACTTAAATCTATTTCATTTTGTGAACATTACAGTTTTAGCATAAACTGAGAATAATGAATGTCTGTCGAGTGAATGAATGAATACAAAAGTGCAAGAAAAAAGAGGTCAGATTAGTGGAGTTGCACCTACTAGTAAGTCAAGTGGTATATATTCCTATATAGTACTATTTTTATTCTATAAATAATTGAGGTAGAGCTTAGGATGGATTGGTACTGGTGGTGAGAAATGAAAAAACAAACTGAATTCTCAAATTTGAATGTTGTGTATATCTTATTTTTAACAATTAGCACTTAAAGTGTATATGTAAAAATCTTTGAAACCTACAAGGCACTAAAAAGCTACTGGCTTCATTTTAAATTCATTCTTTTACTTATTCATCTGTTTTTGAACAATTCATCTACTGGTATGCAGAAATCTGTTTCTTCTTTTAGTGACTATGTATTTGATAACTTTTTGATAGCTGAAGTCTCAAAAATCTCTATTTTGAAGTGCAAAATGAGATGGATAAGTAAAACAATTACTAAGTATTTCAGGAACATTTCTGTCTCAATTGCTATAAAAGCAATTATCAGGATAGTTCCCTTGATTTCCATTTCAAACATTGTGTTTGTCAATGAAATTAAATCAACTGTTCAGCTCTTGATTATTCCGTGTTTTATTTTTCAGTTAAACACACACATGCACAGAGTCACGTAGTTAACCTAATCTGATTATTTTATGAACTTTTCATGGTCTAGTGAGTTTAGTTATTCTCAG
This sequence comes from Phoca vitulina, assembly GCF_004348235.1. NCBI lineage: Eukaryota > Metazoa > Chordata > Mammalia > Carnivora > Phocidae > Phoca > Phoca vitulina. The sequence goes on along the minus strand of NW_022589713.1, from coordinate 31,546,543 downwards.
TGAAGATGCTGAATTTGGCCTCTTTGGCTAGTAATAATTAGATGTGTGGTGAATCTGCAACTTTTTATTTGGGGCAAATTACTTACATGTGAAGGTACAGCTAAATTTGGCACACAGGGCCAAAAGCAGCAGACTATTTCAAGCATACTCAGCTCTAAGGTGCTTGTACTTGAAGCTGATTCCAGAATAAACCCATACCTTCTTCACTTAGTTAAATCCATCACAGTCAGGAATGCCATAAGACTGCCCACGTGCCTTTGGTGCAGTAACATTATGCTGTGTCAAATATTGCTGAAAATAGATGAGCTGCTGATTAGGACTTGGAAATGATTTTATAATGTGCAACCTCAGGTTAGAGTGACATTTGTTGAGTAATAATCTGCCTCCTTAATTTGTTGGCAAGCTTTGTCCAAAGCTTCAGGTTTCTTTAATGGCTATATATGCCATGCAAGTTATTAGGCCAGTTCTAAGGGTTGGAGTTGTTTCAAAATAATCACTAAAACTAAATGTGGATATACAAAGGTAGAAATGAATTACCTAAAGCAAGGCAAACGTATTTTCATTTCTGATAACAACCCTCACATGCCTCATTTTCTATTTGCTGGAAAAAACTTGATTTTGCTGGGGGAGAATATAGAAAGGGAAATGAACAAAAGGAATGGAATGCATGTGGCTGGTTCTGGGTAGCATGACACTCGCAGAAATCATATGAGTGTTCGGAAATATATAACAGGGCTGCGATTTACCTCCAAAATGCAAAGCCATCTTGTCTTAAAGTGGTAACAAGAATAGAAAGCTAGTTAATGCCTCTAGCTCGCTGCTCCTGTTACTGCTGTGTTGCTATATTTTCATTCTTGAGGCCACAGTTGTAGGATATTTTAATCCTCCTCTTGCCTTGCTTCATTTAACGATAGCTGGCAGTAGATGCCTATTTCAGTTACCTGGGTCTGTCAACCTGTGTCAGTCTCTCCTGCCAGCACTCGGAAGGCAATCTCTTAACCAGGCACCACATCAGCCAGTCATTCAAAATAAAGGATCTTTCCAATGTAGAAGAAATCAGCTCTGGAGGGAATTGGTTGTTAAAAAAGATAGCACCTTGCCCCCCCACACACACACACACAACACCCCTCTTTTACTCTTGGTCCCATGGTTAAATAGCAGTGCTGGAGAAATGAGAGGGAATATAATAAATTCATCAGATGAAAATGATTTATGGGGAGACTGCGTGTAGTGTGAAGGAGTGTAGCTTGCATAGCATCCCTGATAACCATCTTTAGAAAGCCTGGGTCCTAATGGTCAAAAAGTGAATGCCTGTGGATGAGATGTTTTGTCGCAGTCTAAGAACAGCGGCCTGGGCACATCCCATTCTCTGCATTTGAGCACTGTGAGAAGTGCAATGTGCGTACCTTGGTCTCTTGTCCTAAAGACAGACAAGTCAGAAGTTAGGCTGGGAAGCTCTCAATGGGGTTGTACATTTGAAAATAACAATTATTCAATATTTCATCATAAAGGAAGACAGAAAATATAGCTTAACCATCAAAAATTATTACATTGGCTGAAATGAAGAAGCCCACAGCTCCCTTAAAATGATAAATGTAAAAAAGTCATCCTAGCTATGTGTGAAAATTACACTGATACCGCAATTTTCTAAAATGTACTGTGCTATCAGACCAAGCATTGAGATGTTGATTAAAATATTCTTTTCTAATTAAAAGTCAATACATATTAATTGTGGAGTATTCAGAAACACAGAAAAGCACAAAGGAAAAAAATTACAATTTTTCTTAAGTCTAGATAACCTATAAAATATTTGGGGCATTTTCTTTTCAGATTTCTCTCTCACTTTGCCTCTCTCACATGTCTTTATAATCATATTTTTTACCTTGCTTCTCTTTCACTCAGCATTATATTATGAAATTTTATGTACATTACCAAATATTCTTCAAAATCGTGATAGTATATGGTTGTAGAGTATTGGTTCTATCTTGAAGGATAGAAGCAATTCAATTAATCATCTCTTATCTTTGGAAAATATTGCAGATTGAATTCCCTAGGAAACCAACTTTGAGAGAGAAATTAGTATTCAGGAGATTAATTAGGGTAAGCTCCCTGAATTTATGCTAGTGTGGGAAGGAAATGTAGCAGAATTGGGCAGAGTAAGAAGTTGGTCTGTGATGCAATCATAGCAAAAGACTCAGATGACCCCAGAATATTGTGAGGTTGAGATTGTACCTTCATAGTTATTCCCAGATTAGCTAAAGGGACTGGGTCCTTTTTTTTTTTTTAAGATTTTATTTATTTATTTGACAGAGAGAGAGAGAGACAGCGAGAAAGGGAACACAAGCAGGGGGCAGTGGGAGAGGGAGAAGCAGGCTTCCCGCTGAGCGGGGAGCCCAATGCGGGGCTCGATCCCAGGATCCTGGGATCATGACCTAAGCCGAAGGCAGACGCTTAATGACTGAGCCACCCAGGCGCCCCAAGGGACTGGGTCTTTATGCCCATATTTCAGCGGGTGCTGGCTACCCAAAATGGTGGTGAGATGATGTTGAAGCAACTCTCTTCAGCTGAGGGCAACTAAATAGCATCTGCTTTGGCCAGCTTTAGAAAGTTCATGTTATGATGTCTAGATAGTTAATGCATTTTGGTTAGATGTTTTGTATAGACCAAACCCAGTCTGTCAGCCAGCAGTACTCTTAGCAGCTAGGGATATAGGTTAGTTCATTCTGAAGTGTATGTGGATGACATATCACCCCTTCTAAGTCCACCTCTTGCATTGTTCAAATACACCTCTTTGTTTAATTTCTGGAAGCAACTCTTTCAAGATTTTGATTGTCTCACCTTCCTGGAGTGAATTTATAAAAGGAAGATTAGTGGGATAAAAAATCATTCCTGCCATTGAAACTGGTCTCCTAAAACTGATATTCAACCATTTCCTTCCTTTACTAATCATTCCAGTTTCCTCTCACCCTTTCTGCTGGTTTACTCGGATCCTCATTCCTAAAGGATCTAGGACTCTTGTCAGCATGCCCATCTCAGCATGCCTTAGGAAATTGTCTAGATGCTGAAAGTATTCAGCCATACTCCTGTTGTGTAAGAGTATCCCTACTTCCTCTTGTTGATTAAAGTCAGTTAGCCCTGTTACTTGCCACTTGTCCCTGAGCACCTTAAGGACTCTGATGTAGATGTTAGCAGCCATAGCTTAAAGTTCCATGGAACCCTTTCTGGTGGAAAAATTACCATTTGGGAACTAGGACCTATAAACCTCCAGAACCTAGAACATGGGGATGGAAAGCAAAATTTTCTTGAGTGGGTAATTCAAAGTGATGGTTAGTGAAGCTGCCCATTTTTGCACCCTTTGGTTTATGGAACCCTACATTCTACTTTTGGGAGAAGAGCATAAAATAATACAATTGATTTAGAGTATATTCTGCATAAAATCTTATCCTTACAGGGTATTGTCTTTAAACTGTTGGCTCAATCATACCTTCAGCATGGGGTGAGGAAAAAAGGCAACCAAGCAGAAAGGTAGAGGAGTAAGATTGCCCAGGAGGAGGTGATAACCTGTAGTGTCATCACAACAAAGTCTTAACAAAGACTAGAGGGGATCTCCTAGGCTCTAAAAGTGAGATAACCTTTCAGTGTTGTCTCAAAGAGAGTCAAAGAGGTCAGGCCTTTATATCCTCACATCAACCAGTCAGTGGATATAGGCTGCTTCAGAGATGGGAGTGTGGTGTTGGGCAAGATGACTCTTTTCAGATGAGGACAATTCTTAAATGGAGCTGAGGGCTGTCAACTGGCAGTACTCTAAGCAGTTCAGAGAGTAAACAGACCTTCTGTTCTACATAGATCATTTGGCTGGTGCAGCACAGTACCATTACATATAACTAAGCCATACATAATTTTGATAAATATTCATAAATAGATATCCTGGTGACATGATTTTTTTTATTTATATGGCTTTATTTTTGCTGGTTTTCAATTTTTTTTTAAAAAGAAAACCTCTATAACCCCTTTATAAATGAAATGTTGCCATCAGAAGACATTCTTATATTTAGACTTGTACTCCAATCAAGTGTTTGAATGATCAAATTTCAAATGTGTCCTATCTGCTTCTACCTGGAATGGTTATGCATTTTGATTGGCTTTCATCCTGGAATAAAACAAATTCCTGAATAAGTAAGAAATGGATTCTGTTTCAAAAATTGTAACTAGTACTTGTCTTTGGTTTGAGACTATTACCCTGATTTTCTTGATCTGCCAGTTGCTAGCCGATAGCATGTAGTTGGTTACCTGCTTCTATCTAGCATGCCTTCTCCATTGCCTCATCTTGGATGTCTGACATCTGTAGACTTGTTGATTTCATGCTTTAATAAAGGTTCTTACCACATTCTCTCTCTCAATATATATGGATGGATGGATAGATAAAGGATATAGATGTAGATATCCATATAAACCATATAAGGAGATTTATTATAAGGGATTGGCTAATGCGATTATGGAGGCTAAGTCCCAAGATCTGTAGCTGGCAAGCAGGAGACCCAGATCTGATGGCATAGTTCCAGTCTGAGTCTGAGTCTGAAAGCAGAAGACCCATGTCTCAGCTCTAAACAAGTGCCCCGACTTTTTTTTTTTTCCTATTTAGGTCTTCAATTGATTGGATGAGGGCCACCCATTTTAGAGAAAGGACAATCTGCTTTACTTAGTCTACCAATTCAAATGTTAATCTCATCCAAAACACCCTCATGGACACAGAATAATGTTTGACCAAATGTCTGGGCACCTTCCAGTCAAGTTGTCAGATAAAATTAACCATTATAGACATACCTTTCAGGTTTTTCTCAAATGCTTACTCTAACATGAGCTTAACATACCTTAAGGAACACAAAACTAAAAAAAAACCCTATCATGATGGGTTGATTGCTTTTCTCAGGCAAGGTAGACCTTACCCCCATTTTCAGCATATTTTTAGAATCAATCAGAAACTGAAACATAAAACTATGAGAAAATGGCAATGAAGAGCTCTTATATGCCCCATGGTTTCTGCCCTCCACAGTCCAACCAGAGAAACTAACACCATGAAGAGACCAGCAGAGAAATTACCATTTTTATTAATTTATTTTCATCTAATGTGACTTTTTAAAAATAGTGTTTGGATTCTGAAATTGCTTTTTGTATAATGGGCACAGTTATTATTATATATTATGTGTCAGATTATTATAAATGTGTTCTCTATTTTTGTATTAAATTCCAGAAACATCCCATATATGAAATATATGTATAAATATATACATATATATGTAATATACATTTCTTTTGAAGTCAAGAAGTATATGTAGAACTGCCTACTCAGTATCTCATTGGAATATTTTAAAGAAATTCAGTGTGTGTCAACCTGAAGTTATTTCCCTCTTCAATCCTGCTGCCTTGAAAACTGACTTCAGTGCTTTCTTGGCTTGGTTATAATTTAGTGTTCTATTAGTAAAGCCCAGGATATACTGAGTTCTTTTGAGCTGCAGATTCAATAGTTTTCTTCTATTATATTTCTAACATTTTCTGTTTTACTTAGTTCTGATCTTTAGGAATTTAATTCTCCATTGTCTTCTATCATTTAAATTATAGCAATTTTATATCTTAGTTCTTTACCATTTTGTCTGTATTATTTTCCCTGATGTGTGCAACATGTCACCAATTACATTTCAATTTGTATTTATTTTGTTGTCTTTCATACTGTAAAGTTGCAGCTCTGTCATATTTATATTTTTCCACAGTTTTTATGTTCTGTGGTTTCAATACCTTCTTTGAATATTTCTATCTTTTTCTTGAACTATTTGTCTAGAGAAATTATATATTCAGAAATTTCTTTGAGAAATGAAGAAATATTGATTAGAATGTCTTCACGTTTCCTTGGCTAAGTCTTCTTGAGGGATGAGTCCTTATTTATATCTTGTACATTTCCTTCCCTTTCTCCCCATTTTTCATCCGCATTTCTGCAGCCAGAAAGCCTATGTTATTTAAAATCCCATGTAATTACCATCATGAGCTAGAATTTCACCCAGTAATGCTCTACCCACTACTCTTCTTTTTTCTTTAATTTTTGTTTCTCTTGTCCATCTTGTAATAAACTTGTAAAAATTGTTCTGAGGTTTTCAGAGATCCAAAGTGACAAAAACTCTATCCCCAATAAATACAAATTATCTCTTAGTTATTTACTTACAATGATTGATCCAACTCTTTTGCAGGAGAAGTAGCCTTGAAGCTGGAACATGTAATGGAAGACTTTCCCCACAATGGTCACATCGCTGCGATCATGATTATAGGTACAAAAACTCATTGTGTGTCAGTGAAGGCTGTGATTTCTAGCAGTCAGGTTGTGCCTGTGAAATGTGATCCCATATCTCTTTGGAACATGTAATGTACTGTGAGCTTCGGTTTGTAATTGCAGGTGTAAATATCAATCTGGTCTTGCAGTTTGGCATCTGAACATGCAATTTGCCATTTTAGGATTCTGCTTGTGTTTGTGTTCAGGTGCAGTTGTAAATGCACCTCCAAGAGGCAGTCACTCTGAATCTCACCGGGTTTTCACAGTCTATTAGATGACAGACTCAAATTCAGAGAATGTGGAAAACCAGCAAAGCTGATGAATCTCTACTATTAAATTTACTTCTGTTGGTTATTTAAAGATCAAACATGATGAATCTGGATATTAAATAGCTATTTATATTTTAGTGTGTTAACTTATTTTTCAATATGTTGCTAAAAGTTAGTCTAGTGGATTTAAAAGAGTTCTCTTCAAGGAAAAGCAGTTTGAGTGTACTCACATGATAAGAGTGAAAATGTATCTTCTCAAAAAAATAAATTTGAGAAATAATTGAAATAGTGCACATCTATCTAAAGATATGTCAGAGAGCCTTAGCAAAGCAAAGTAGAAAATAACCATTTTAGATGATAATGGAGAGCTCTTTAAGATATATGTCGTTGTAACTAAACTAAATTATGTATAATATGTACATATATAGAGACTAATAAAGAGAAAAAGTAGGTGTAGAGGAGTAAGTGAAAAGTAAGCCTTTTTGTAGATATAACATTCTAGCAAGGGATAGATGATTTATAACTTTGAAACATAAGAATTTGACAAGTGACACTCTATTTGAGTTTTTAAAATCAACTTTTTTTTGAGAATAGTTTTAGATTTACCAAAAAAAACCCCACCAAAAACATAAAGTACAGAATTCTCATATACCCTTACCCAGTTTCTCCTGTTATTAATATTTTATAATGGTCTGTTTGTCACAATGAATCCATGTTGATATAATATTATTAACTAAAGTCCATACTTAATTCAGATTTCCTTAGTTTTTATGTCATTTTTCTGTTCCAGGTTGTCATTCAGGATACTACATTATGTTTAGTTGTCTTGTCTCTTTAGGCTCTTCTTGGCTGTGACAGCTTCTCAGACTTTACTTATTTTTGAAGACCTCAAAAAAGTTTTGAGGAGTGCTGGTCAGGTATTGTAGAATATTCCTTAATTGGGATTTATCTGGTGTTTTCTTATGACTAGACTAGACTGATGGGTTTTTGGAAGAGAGGTCACAGAGGTAAAATCTATTCTAACCACATCATGTCAAGGTAACATACAATTAACATGACTTTTCACTCCTGATATTAACCTTGATCACATGGCTGAGGGGTATTTGCCTCGTTTCTCTACTGTAAGTTATGCTTCTTTCCTGCTTTCCACCATGTACTTTGTGAAAGGAAGTTACTATGTGTAGCTCATACTTAAAGAGTGAGGAGTCATGTGCCAATTCCCTGTGAGTGGAGCATCTATGTGAATTATTTGGAATTCTTCTGTAAAGGAAATCAGTCTATTACTCATTATTTACTCAATCAGTTATTTATATTAGAATGGACTCCTAGATATTCACTTCATACTTTTAGGTTATAATACAATACTACTTTATTTTTTTGCTCAAATTACTCCAGCTTTAGCCACTGGGAACTTTTTCAGTTGACTCCTGTGTCCTTTTGACATACTTCATCATTGTGTTTTTTGTTTTGTTTGGCTCTTTTTTTACTTCCCTACCAAATGCCCCAGGCTCATCTTAAATATTTCCTGTTCAGTCCTGTAATCAACCACTTCTGTAAAAATCCCTGGTTCCTTTTATTATAGAATATTACAAACTGAGATCTAGGTACTAGGTGTGCACATTTCTACTGGGACATCATGGCTTCTAGGCCTTCTCAGCTGACGTAGAAGGAAATATATGTTTGTATATACTAACCCACACCTGATACATATATCTATGAATATTTCTATCCCTAATATCTTTACCTATATTAAGCTAAACAGGAATTCATACTGATGTTTCCTACTCTAATTTATTACCACATGGATTATTCTGCCCCCCCTTGATTATTTGTAATCCCACACTCCAATACTGAGAAACCTGCCCCCATCATCTACTACATTTACTTAATTGCTTAATTTCAGTATACATGTAAAATGATTTCAGAATTGTTTACCTGTATCCCCATGGGACACAACTTAATCAACTAGAGTACAGTGTCCAAGGACCTTCTACTTTTGGTTGTACAGACTCCACTTTCAGTTACTTAAGTCAGTTAACTTTTCTTCCTGCCCCTTTGGGGAGATTATTTAATATATTTGTAATACAGTTATATTCTTTTGAGAGATTCTGCATTCTATAATGGAATATCTCAACTTCCTAAATAGTTTTTAAATTTATATACATTAAGCATCATTTTTTAAAATACTGTGGGTTTGACAACTTCAGTGTCATATATCCACTATTAAAGTATCATACAGAATAGTTTCACCGCCCTCAACAAATCCCTGTGCTTCACCTATTCACACTTATTCAACCCCCTCTCAATCTAAATTGCTGGTCTGTTTATTATCTCTATAGTTTTGCTCTTTTCAGAATGTTATATAATTGGAATCATAGATGTATAGCTTTTTCAGACTGACTTCTTTCATTTAGAAATATCATTTAATATTCATCTATATCTTTGTGTCACTGGATAGTTCATTCCTTTTTACTGCTGAAGAGTATTCTGTTGTATGGAGATACCGTAGTTTGTTTATCCAATCATCTACTGAGTAATATCTTGGTCACTTCCAGTTGTTGGCAATAATAAAGAAAGCTTCTATAAATATTTGCATGCGGGGTGCCTGGGTGGCTCAGTCACTGAGCATCTGCCTTTGGCTCAGGTCATGATCCCAGGTCCTAGGATCAAGCCCCGCATCGGGTTCCCTGCTCTGCAGGAAGCCTGCTTCTCCCTCTCCCACTCCCCCTGCTTGTGTTCCCTCTCTCGCTGTGTCTCTCTCTGTCAAATAAATAAATAAAATCTTTAATAAATAAATAAATAAATAAATAAATAAATATTTCCATGCAAGTATTTTTGTGGACATAAGTTTTCAAATCAATTAAGTAAATCCTTAGAAGGATGACTGCTGTGTTCATCTTTGTAGGAAATTGCCCAACTGTTCACCAATAATGAATGTGAGTTCCTGTCGCTCCACTGTCAGAAATTGGAAATGTCAGTTTCTATTAACATATCTTTAAGCTCACTGATTTTTTTCCTCAGTTGTGCCCAATGTACTGACAAACCTATCAAAGGCATTTATTCATCTGTGTTACAGTCTTTTTGATTTTTGTCATTTACCTTTCAATCTTTCTTAAAGTTTCTATCTCTCTACCTATGTTACCTATTTATTCTTGTATATTTGTCTACTTTTTAACTTAGAGCCCTTAACATATTAATTATAATTATTTTAAATTTCCTGTCCAATACTTTTAACGTCTGTCATATGTAAATTTGGTTCTGATCATTACTTTACCTCTTCAGACTGTGGGTTAGTTTATTTTCCTTTTGTTGTACCTTGTAATTTTCTTATTGAAAGTCAGGTTGTTTTGGGTAATAAGAACTGATGTAAGGATGTAAATAGGACTTCAGTGTTAAGATTTGTATTGATGTTGCTAGGAATGGGACTGTGTTTAATATTTGTGCAGCTGTATGTGCTTAGAGAATCAAATTCCTCTAGTGTCCTTGTGATTGTCTCCCCTCATGACGTCAAGCTTCCTTAAGTACTCCTTCTCATGAAGAATCTGTGTCTTGTAGTTCTTTCAATCTGTAATCCACTGTTATTATTCCAGAGTTCTATTGGTGTGATGTAAGGTACTGGGATGGGAGGCATTCTATAATCTAATGAAATCTCAGTGCTCTGATAGATCTGTGATGGGACTGTGAACTTCACAAATATTTCTCCCTTGGTAGAACTCTTTTTCACCCTGTTCACCTGCACCCCTCTCTGGCTATAGTATTCCTAATTTATTTCTTTGAAGCTTGACTCTTGTTGACTGTTTTTTTCCCCCTTCAGTGAGACAGAAAGGCTGGAAGGGCTGCAATGGGAAGGATTTCCTTCCTCAAGCTGGCATAAAGTTCTGGTAAACTCTTTACCCCTGGAGACTGGACCTTCGTTATAAAGAAGGTTCCGGGCATATTTCACAATGATTTTTCTACTCCTCTCCTTGGCAGAGCCACAAGAGCATCTTTCTTAGCTCTTCCGTGTGCAAATCTAGTGAGGCTCCTACAGATAGCACCCATAAAAATATGGGAGTTCCCCTAAGACTTTAGCCCCAGGAATTTATCACTTTACCAATGCTACTCCATGTTCCAGCTCCAGCAATTTATCAAAATTATCTTTTAAGCATTCTTACCAGTAAGTTTATATTTCCAGTAACTGCAGGTTCAGATAAGCAGATCTCAGTTGTTGTATCTCACTGATGTTCCTGTCTCTCTTGATTTTGGAGTGATGGTTTGCCCTGCAAAATCTTAATTCTCTGATGGGTCCAGGAATAGTCAATGTTTTTCAGCTTGTCAAACTTTCTCTTGTTTTAAGGATTGAAGTGACAAACTTCTGAGGTCTTTACAGGTTAGAACTGAAACCAAAAGTCACCTATGTGCTAGTTTTTGATACTGAGTTCTGAAATTTTAAACCTTCCCAATGAATTCTGGGGAAGGTCAAACACTAAGATTTGTGACAAATTACAGGATTTGAGAGTGTATCTTAAAATGGTCAAAATAACAATGTTAAATTAAATTCAGTAAGTGATGTTAGCTAAAGATTAGTCAGAAGGAAATCCAATTAAACTAAAATGTCTATTTAAACTGTTTTACAGAATTCTCTTAACAACTCACTTAACTGTAGCTCTTATGAGAAGAGTCCTTCATTTCCTTATTTTTAGGATAACTGAGATATTATATATATATATATATATGTATATACATATATATATTTGTTCTCTTTGTTACTAATTCTACCAAACCTAGTTGTTAGTTTACCCTGTTACCAGGTATCAGTGGTCAGTTGGTTATATTTCTTTGTTACCAAATATAGGCAAAATGCTTAAAGAGAAAATAGTCTCTTAAATCTTAAGTTATAATAATTCTAAATATACAGAGTGATAAACACATGGCAGGCACTGTCCCTCTTTAAACAAGAAAATTCCTCATATAAAATATTTTATTTAAAGTCTCCTTGCCTGAAATGGCTCTATATTTAAATGGATTACTTTGGGGGCCCCTAGGTGGCTCAGTTGTTAAGCGTCTGCCTTTGGCTCAGGTCATGATCCCAGGGTCCTGGGATCGAGCCCCACATTGGGCTCCCCACTCCGCAGGAGGCCTGCTTCTCCCTCTCCCACTCCCCCTGCTTGTATTCCCTCTCTCGCTGTGTCTCTCTCTGTCAAATAAATAAAATCTTAAAAAAAAATAGATAAATAAAAATAAATGGATTACTTTGCTTCGGTTGAATTTTTATACCATCTAATTGAGCACAACTCTCAATCCGGGTCTAAGAGTTTCTGAATTTCTCAAAATTGTATTAGAAATGTAATGATGATGGGCCTCCTGCCTGGCTCAGTTGGTAGAATGTGCAACTCTTAATCTCAGGGTTGTAAATTCAAGCCCCATATTGGGTGTAGAGATTACTTAAAAAAATAAAAATCTTAAATAAAAAGAGGGAAATGTAATGATGAGCAATTTTTCCAGAGAGAGCTTCTATGGTTTTTATTAGTTTCTAAAGGAGGCCTATAAGGTAAAAGTATTTAAGAATATGACATAGAGTTAAGTACCTAACTATGTGATCCTTATTTCTGAATTCCATTACAAATAACATCAGTGACAAAATATATCTCTTAGGATCCTAACATTCATTAAATTATTACTTACAAAGATATTTTTGCAGTGGAACATATCTACCAACAAAAAAGAAATAAGCTTTCTTTCTGTTTCTCTTTTGATATAATATCTCTAATTCATTAACAATTAATTCCTGCATAAGGCAGTTAGCAAATACCATATTTCAAAATTCTTTACCTAACAATGGTATTCAGCAATAGGTGTTCTCATTATACAGGGGTATTTACTCAACTCAGTTTGTATTTAGATGTGTTTCCTCCTACCACTTTTTACTGGCTCTGTTTTCAAAGTAAGGGAAACATTTTCAAATTTCAATAAGCTGCTCTCCAGGAAAACTAAGGTTCAGAGAGTGTTTGGAATATACTACTCTACCAGAAAAAAAAGGTGTATTAGTTTGGAATGCGGAAACAAATGCTCTGATTTTATTTCCATTACTTTGTAGATGGGTAGCCTTGGACAAGTCATTTCATATCATAAAAACTTACTTTCTTCATCTGTAAAACATGGGTGGTTTTCCATTCTCTTTTGTTGAGTTGTGAATATAACAAAAGCACAGGTACACTTATTGTATGTGGAATATATTATGTTGTAACTCAAATTATATAGTATATATATAAATATTATCTTCTAGATGAAAAAGTACTAGAGTAACTTCAATAATATCACTTTATTGACTTAGATAAATTGCTTACATAAATAAATGTTTTTAGAAGAGAAATAATAAAGCTCAAAACTAAAGCTTTATCAAAGGTCCTTCATGTTTTTCCATAGCTTTATTGAGATATAATTGACATAGCATTGTGTAAGCTTAATGTGTACAATGTGATGATTTGATTCATGTATATATTGTGAAATGTTTACCACAATAATGTTAGTCAACACATCTTTCACTTCACATAATTACCATTTTGTTGTTGTTGTTATGGTAAGAACATTTAAGATTTACTCTCTTAGCAACTTTCAAATATGCAATACAGTATTGTTAAGTATAGTCTCCATGCTGTACATTAGATTCCTAGAACTTATTCTTCTTATATCTGGAAGTTTGTATCCTTTGACCTACATGGTTTGAATTTTCTTACCTAAATCAAATTTTTTGGAGGGGTGGATTGAAAGCTAAAGGATAACTTGTTATCAATATTTGGAATTTACTTAATTTTAACAATGGAATGAGTCATCAACCATTTCTAGTAATTCCCAGTTGAACTTTTGGTTTCTAAAAATGAAAATGGAATTTTAATGGTGTTTGAAGATACTAACACCTTGACATAGAAAGACAAGCTATGGGTTCTGTTCATACTTAAGTGGTAATAGGGGTTTCCCAAAACCCAGACCAACTTGGGCTCAAACATCTGCACTTATGAGACTAATTTCTGAGAATCAGGGTTCTGAATTCTGGTTGCCCAATGAAGTCTAGGGAGCTTTTAAAAATCTTGATCGTCAGGACAAAACTGAGAAAATTTAAATCTACATCTCTGGGGGTAGGAGCTAGACATCAGTATGTTTTAAAGGTGAATCCAAGGTGATTCCAATGTGCAGCAAAGTTTGAGAACCATTGTGTGTATTAAACCTAGAGACACGAACTGATCATCACCTAACCAACTGGAAATAATGCTGCAAAGTCCTTTCTATCCATTTGTAGATTTCTCCTTTCTTACCCAGCAACCAAACCAACTATCATAAAACAATTCATTTAAACAATTAACCAAGGAACTATAAACTTGATAAAAATATGTTTGACTTTCCTTATTCCTAATTTATGTTTGGACTTTCACTTCTGATATCATATTGTTTTCTCAGGTGGATTTGTTTATTTTAAAATAGTGTTGGCAGAACAACTTTTGAACAAAAAGCCTATCATGTATGTGTGAATGACTATGCATTTGGTATTAAGTACAGCATTTTCTCTTTCTTCAGCTTTTTAAAAAAAGAACCTGATCTATAGGATGGTATAAGTAGTCTTAATCAATAATATCTCTTTCTAGCTAATAGTCTAATAAACAACAAAAATCACATACCCAAAGACAGACAATAGTAGTAATACCAGACCTTAAAAAATCCTCCATCTTACCATCACATGATACATTATATTCAGACATTGAGGAATGACTGACTTTGATAAGTATCTCTCTTTCCTTCAAGCTGGTCTGAATCTCAGAAGCCATTTTAGACAAGCAGGCAACCCAGGAACTCCCTCACACAGGAAGCAAATATAAATGTTGGCAACAGAGTTGAGCATATGTCATCTGATCATTGGGTCAGACACAGAGATTCACAAGCTGAACACCTTATATTTAGTTCACTTATTCCACATTGAGAGCAAATTTATGTTCCTATCCATTAGAAGGGAGAGATGATAAACCACCGCCATTTTTTTCTTTTTAAATCGAGAGTGATAAAATGGCTACAACAGAATCAATTGCTTTGAAAGTAATGGGGTGAGGCTGTCCACACCATTACTTTCAGCTTCGGCTTCTTGCCAATTCCATCCAACAGACATTGTAACTGAGTTCAGTGATTTGCACATTCTGTATTTGCAAGTTTACAGAGTTTTTGGATTCTTCCCCTTTCAGTGCCAAAACACACACACACACACACACACACACACACCCCAAGGAAATAAGGAGGGCTGGATTTCAGCAGTTTCCAGAGGGAAATTCAGGCCCCACTCTACCTTTTTGGAGCTTATGAGTTTTAGTTCTACTATTACACAGACTTTGTGCCTTTGCACAAAATTCTCATTTCACAAACAACTGCCTCTTAGGTTGAGAGTTGTGTCTCAGAAAATCCTTTCTTATGGTGCTGGTGGGTCACTCATCATGGCTGAGATTTAATTGCCACTTCACAAAAAATGCCATCAGTGGGGAAAAACAAAACAAAACAAAACACCCTACTAGTTTGATTTAATCAGGAATGGGTCTGAAGAATGCAAATAAGGAGGATAGTGTCTAATTATTTTTCCATTTTTATCTCCATCAAAGCACATTAGTTCTGAAATGTATTTTAAAAGATGAACATTGATTTTCAAATTGGGACTTGAGATATGCATGTATGTTTTCTTTTCTCAGGAACATATCTTGCATCAGGCTTTGTATTGTGGGGAGACAGGTGTTCATGCTTTTATGTAATTGAAATGTTTATTTAGGTCTAACTTTATCTATATTTAAAAACCAAATATAGGGGTACCTGGATGGCTCAGTGTGGTAAGCATCTGCCTTTGGCTCAGGTCATGATCCCAGGGTCCTGGGATCAAGTCCCACGTCAGGCTCCCTGCTCAGTGGAGAGTCTGCTTCTCCCTCTCTCTCTGCCTGCCACTCCCCCTGCTTGTGCTCTCTCTCTGTCGAATACATAAATAAAACCTTAAAAAAACCAAATATAATGTAACAAAATAAAATGCTTACAGCCATTTATCCATTTAGAGAAAAAATCTTTCGTGTGGCAAACTTTATAGAGATGTAGACATTATAAGAAGTGGCAAAGATTCCTGGTCCAGGAAGGAAATGGGAAGGAGCAAAATTTGGCCAGAGAAAGAGGAAAAAATGTAGATTGCCCCAGAGCTTATTCCTAAGTGACTTCACAAAACTATTAGGTCCATTCAATGAAAATCCAAAGGTAATTACTATATTATATTTCTGTTTTGACTTATTTTTAATTCCTCAGTGCTTCAAAGTTTTGCTATATTCGCACATTCTTAAAATCTCCTAAGAGATAAGCTTTGGGTCAATCAACATTTCTCTCCTCCTTCTTCAGGTTCAAAGACTATCTTAGCAAAAATAAACAACAAAACAGTAAATAGGTAAGAGAAGCAAGGGAAAAGTGGCCCTCAGAGCATATCAGATAAAAACAGACCATTATCACTGTAAGTCCAAGGGAAAGAGGTAGAAGACCTCGAAACTAGTCTTTTCCAAAGAGACCTAAGAGGTTAGGAGAAACCCTAAACACTGCCCAATCATTCAACAAGAGAGTCAGCATTTTTCTTCTTCCTTGCAAAAAGACCTTACAAAACATCTTCATCTGTAGTCTTCAAACTCTTCAACATCTGGAATTCACATTTTTGAAAGAATTGATTTATCAAATTATATTCCACGATAAATAATAATACATTGTGATAGTTCATTTTATGTGCCAACTTGGCTAACCCGCAGTAACAAGCTATTTGCTCAAGCGCTAGTCTGGAAGACCCTATCTAATATCATCATTTTGTTATTTTGTTCATCAAATGGCATAATGAATTATTATTCATCAAAGATATATGTGTTAGGAGGTAGAGAAAATGCATCTTCAACAACTCCTATATTAGTTTGAAAAGAAAAAAGCAAAACTTAAATAAGTTATGTAGGGTGCAAGAGGAAAACTCAAGGACATAATAAAGATTCAAAAAGTAACAGCTAAATGGCCCTATATGACACATATTTTGCTCCACAGGGGGGAGAGCAAAAAGGAGAGGAACAAAGAGAGGGAGAAGATGCAGGGGGAAGAGAGCTGCCCAAGAGATGGCGGAACGTTAGCCAACATGCTCTCCTCATTTATCAACTGTTTGGTATGGGAGGAATTAATGGACCCAGCATCAAATCATGTTCAACATGGTGGGGAGGTGACCGAGGTGTGGGATTGCCCCCGGTGTGTGAGGGCACGGGGAAGATGGGAATGATTTCAGCAGCTCTCAATAAGTCAGAGGGCTGACTGTTGCCTTTGGACCATAATTATTACATTTACAGTTTAGAATAGATTTAAGTCCAGCTAATACAAAGAAAGGATGATTAGCTAGATGAGCATCTTTTTTTATGATATGAGGACAATTTCCATTAGGCTTTTGAATCATGGCATATCCCTAGAAATTTAGAGAGTAGATTAGGAACATTTGTCCAGTCCAGAATCTCTCATCTTATAGATGAGGAAGTGGAGGCTGTAGAGAAGGTTAATGTCTTTGACTGGACTGAGTCACAGAGTCATTAAATAACACTGACATTGATTTTCCGGTTTTAGTCTGTGTTTTCGGGTTTTAGATTTTTTGTAAATTTATTGACTTTAGAGAGAAAGTGAGAGGGAGAGAGACAGAGAGCTCATGAGAAGGGGGAGGGGCAGAGGGAGAGAGAGAATCCTCAAACAGATTCCCTGCTGAGTACAGAGCGCGATGTGGGGCTCTATCCCAGGACCCTAAGATTGTGACCTGAGCTGAAACCAAGAGTCGGACACTCAACAGACTGAGCCACCCAGGCATCCCTAGATTTTTTTTTTAACTCTGTAGAGTTTTAATACTCCTTCCTAAGGGAAGTCTTTGTTTCTAAGTGGATGCAGGTACACAAGTTTCACATTTGACTTGTTCCCAGCTTTCCCCATTCACTTTATCATAATTTCTTAGGACATTTTTAAAATGGAAGACGTATTTTGCTTTAACATAAGCCCCCTGACAGGATACGAGTCAATTATGATTGTGGCTACTAGAGACACTTATATGCCTGCCACCTGTCACATCGGCCAGTATGGTACATTGGCCCTCTCTTTCTCTGACTCTCCTTTCTGTTCCACACGGAAATTGCTACCCATCAAACAAAATCTTGGTAAGTAACTATGAGGATGTGCTACAAATTGAACATGATGGCTGAAACAAGCCGGTAGCCCCGCAGTATGCAATTTGTCCCTGAGATCAAAAGTAAAAAAGTTAATTATTTCAAAACTCTTTTTCTTCTTTTCTCTTGAAAAACAGCACAAAGGCAGTGCACTCCTTTGGGAATTAGAGGCCAGTCTGTGATCAAGACAATGGTTTAATCACACAGGGAAGAATGGCCAGAACATTTATTTGTGTTCAATGAGCTGAGATAATTTCACCCCTCTTTCTAGATCTCCCAGAAAAAGATTTTTTAGGGCCATTCAAAAATGGAATGCCTTTAACACTCACCCTTTATTTTAAGGACCGAGAGGAATGTTTGAGTCATCCTAATTTCACAGAAATTTTCCTGAAAGGGGAGGAATGTGTCTCTTTGCTTTGCATGTCCTTGGCCTTAAATGTACTGAGTAGATGGGGGAATTTGACGGCTTTTGTTCTAAAGTTAGCTCTCATTCTCTATTTCAGACTCCATGGGGGAAGGACTGAACTTTGTAATTAATGCTCAGGAAATTAGCAATCAGCAATGTCAGAGAGAAAAAACGGGTAAGTGGACAGATCTCAACCGCCCCTGACAGGCAAAGGCCAGTGAGGGGCTCACAACAGCAGAGATTCCAACAGCAGCAGTACCCTCTTTTCAGCTTGTTTGGAATCTTTTAAATGTCCTCTGTTCAGTGTCCTAAAAGTGTAAAAGCAGGTCTTATTTTTTCCACGGTCTCTGGCTATTTATCTTGGAGGTGTTTTTTGTTGTTGTTTTGTTTTGTTTTTGTTTTTAAGGGAGCAGTTGGTTTTGCTGCATTGAGAAGTACTCCGATGAGCCAAAATTAGGTTCTTCATCAGAATTCAAAAATATTTTTTCTTCTCCTCTTGCATAGATATAATAGTACCTAAGAAATAGCTTTTGATCCAGCAGGACTTGAGAAGACAGGCTATTTATACCTACAATAAGGAGCCACTGAAAAATGAAAATTGAAATTTTCTTGAGACAGCAGGCTGTTTATTGGAGGAGTCATGAACAGGAGTCAGCAGGGATCCTGCTCCTTGGGGACCAGTAATATTGACCTTTTTAAAAGGAGAACTTATTGGGAAGAACAATAAACTCTTGATTGACTCCATTATACACAGAAGTGAGAGAATGTTCATAGAATTACAGATTCTCAAGGAATTGTTTCTCTGTGTGTATACACAGAAAGATAGGAAAAAAATGTTCATCCACCTTAAAATTTAGGGCAAAAAATTCATTGTGTGTCATTGACTTAGTTTCAGGTACTTCCTGGAGATCCTGAGAGCTAACTTCTCTTACTCAATCCTGCCTTTTATACAATAAATACCCAGCAAACTTTTTTGCCCATCAAGGGTAGCCAGGGTGCAAGGATGCAAGAGCACCTCGCTCCAGGGGTCCCCATCAGACCAGGTTCGGCCAGAGATGAGTAGTGGTTAAACAAGAAAGGAATTTATTTCAGTGAGGCCAACACCAGGAAGACAAAGGACCAGCATCTCAAAGACTGTCTCCAAAGTGCTGAAAATAATTCTAGGTTTATTATAAGGAAAATGTGGGACAGAGGTGGGTACCTGGAGTTGGGCAGTGAAAGTCAAGTTGATTGTTGTTTTGGAGTCAGTCAGGGGCAGGGCCTGATTGTTGGCTCAGGTCAGTCCTTACTGCTTGAGGGGCTAGTTCCGTTCCCATCAGGGCATGCTCTGCTCTCAAGGTCTTTTGCCTGAGTTAAGAGACGTGCTAGAAAGAACTTAATCAATTAAAAATTTGATGTCAAACAAAGGTAATTGAAGTCCTCTTTCATAAGTAGAATGTGAGGCTCTGGAGCCATCTTTGGGCCAAAGACAATTTATGATCTCTGTGGGATTTTCTCTTCTTTTGCCATTGTGTAACCTTTGTACTGTAGTGGTCATGGCATTTGCCTTATTTCCCAGGCCAAGTGATCTGGGTCCTGAATGAAACCTTATCTTCCTCTGGGTTCTTTGATCATTCAAACTGTTGCCAGTTCAAGACCTTCCCCTGGTTTCCTATTTTATCTTATCTTATACCAGCTCTGCCACACTCATTTATACTATCTCTTTGCCCCTGTAGTCACTTGAGTTTGCAATGATGCTCTTTCTTGGGCTTACTCTTTATTATCCAAATGATAGAAATCATTAAGAAACTTGTTCTTAATAACTCGACAGTAACACACTCCCAAAGAGAGACTAAAAATAGCATACTTTACTCTGTTCTTGGGAAAGACATTAACTTCTCTAGTTTTTTTTTTTCCTCCGAAGCAAGAGAGTTGGAGTGGGTAAGTTGTTTCTCAAATTTTAGGATGCAAAAAAACCCACTTACATAATTTGTTATAAATGTGCATTCCTAGGCCTTGATCTCCCAAGTTTTAAATGATATATTTCTCAACAGGTACTTCAGAATCATCATTTGAGCATGTATGTCAGGTAATTGTTGTTGAGATGGTATATGTACTATACCTTGAGGCATACTATTCTAGATTATTTATATGGCAAATAGTATTTTTTAAAGAAGGCTTCCACATTATATTGTATCTCACCTGTTCTCTCTTTTCCTTCCTCCCTCCCTCCCCTCCCTTCCCTTCCTTCCTTCCTTCCTCCCTCCCTTCTTCCTTCCTTCCTTCCTTCCTTCCTTCCTTCCTTCCTTCCTTCCTTCCTCCCTCCCTCCCTCCCTCCCTCCCTTCTTCCTTCCTTCCTTCCTTCCTTCCTTCCTTCCTTCCTTCCTTCCTTCCTTCCTTCCTTCCTTCCTTTCCCCTCTATCTCCCTCTCTCCCTTTCTTCCTTTCTTTCTTATATTTGCAAAGCAGTTTAATGGCCAAATGAATATGAAGCAAAATGAACTCATGAGAATGCAGGCTAAGGAAATGTAGGAAAAAAAAGAACATTTAAAACAAATCACTCACACTCAATTTTAAAGGAGAAAAAAAGTTTTGTTTTTTTTCAAAGGTATTTTAAAATATTAAAATACGGTAAAACAAATGAAATGCAGGAGCTTTCTAAAGACTGCATTGAAAAAGTTTCAAAACAGTTTGCTTATAGATTAGTCACCTGTTCTTTTCATAATGTGGTGTTAATGCACCTGCCATTGACAGGCAGGGTTTATGTAACTTCCCTTTGAATCTGGGTGAGTTGTCACTATGCTAGGTAACTTTTGGTGCTGGACAATAAAAGATGATATAACTTCCACCTGGTACTTTGGGAGGCTTGCTTTTGAAACCCAGCTGCTACACATTTGAGGAAACCACAACCACTACCTATGCAGAAAGGCCACTTACAGAGGCCATGTGTAGGTATTTCAGCTGACAAGCCCAGCTAAACTCTCAGCTGACAGCTAGAACCCATTTGCCAGCCACGTGAATGAGCTCTCTTAAGCAGTGGATCTTAAGTCCCAGTCAAACCATCCCATCTGACGCTACACAGAGCAGAGAAGCCTTCTTTGCTGAACCCTGCCGAACCCTGACCAAACTGTGGACTTGTGAGTTAATTGTTATTTTAGGTCACTAAGTTTTGGGGTGGCTTGTTACATAGTAACAAATAATTCAAACAATTGCTAAAATGTATAGTCTGGATTAGCCAAGTGTAATGTAAAACCATGGACTTTGAAATCAGACAGACCTGCGTTTACATAGGATCTCCAGAATTAGTTACTGGGCTACTGTGGGCAAGTTCTTAAACACTCTGAATCTCAGAGACTTTATTTACAAAATGACAGTAAATAATACCACATTATTTACAGCTGTTTTGAGAATTACATGAGGGCATGAATAAAAAATATTTTTCTACCTTTTTTAATCCTAAAAATTTTGTTCATGCATATAAGCAGCATATATACAACTTGCATTTTTTGAAATATGACTTATTTTTGTGATTCTTCCTCCTTTAAATACTAGGTAAATGAATTTTTAAATATTCTTAAACATTGTCTCAGATTTTATTTCTTAATAGCTAATAAGAAAGAGAACGAGATTAAATTTTGCTCATGGAAAGAGTTTTTGAATCTTTTGGCATTCAGCACACTTTTTTTTTCTTTATTTGACAGAGAGAGACACAGCGAGAGAAGGAACACAAGCAGAGGGAGAGGGTGAGGGAGAAGCAGGCCTCCCGCCGAGCAGGGTGCCCGATGTGGGGCTCGATCCCAGGACTCTGGGATCATGACCTGAGCTGAAGGCAGACGCTTACCAACTGAGCCACCCAGGTGTCCCAGCACATTTTTTTAATATAGTGATTTGTGGTTAGCAAATCTAATATAGGCATAAGAATTGGAAAAGAAGTAGGGGCGCCTGGGTGGCTCAGTTGGTTAAGCGACTGCCTTCGGCTCAGGTCATGATCCTGGAGTCCCTGGATCGAGTCCCGCATCGGGCTCCCTGCTCAGCAGGGAGTCTGCTTCTCCCTCTGACCCTCCCCCCTCTCATGTGCTGTCTCTCTCACTCTCTCTCTCTCTCTCATAAATAAATAAAATAAAAAAAAAGAGAATTGGAAAAGAAGTAAATATCTATTTGCTGATGATATGATACGGCATACCCAAGACAATATATGATAGAGTTAACAAAAATGATAAAAGAATTTAGGAAGAGAGAAAATATAAAATTAAAATAACCAAATCCCAGTCCTTATATTTAAACAGTCACCAGTTAAAATATATTTATATATACTTTTTCTAGGATTTGAATCTTTTGTCCCTGTCTTATGCATTTAGAATTTTTATGGTCCATCATATATGGTAAAAGACACAGAGAAGGAGGTGAAACTACTCTGAGGTGCACATACATTTCTTTTTTTTTTTTTTTTTTGAGCCAAGAATTTAATTTTAGAGTTTTTTGACTGCTTTATTAAGGCACAATTGACATTAGATGAATTGCCCATATTTAAAATGTATAATCAGATAAGTTTTGAATGCCACTCCAGGTTAGTTTGTAATTTCTAGAATTATATATAAATAGAATAGTACAGCATACGTTATTTTTGTGGCTTATTTCACTCAGTATAATTATGTAGAGATTTATCTATGTTGTTTGTGTCAGTAGTTTATTTCTTTTTATTGCTGAGTAGTATTCCACTGCATTAATGTACGACAGTTTTTTAATCCATTCAACTATTAATGGACATTGATCTATAACTGCTAATTACATTGACTTCTAGTTTTGGCTATAACAAATGTTGCTATGAAAATTCATGTATGGATATGTGTATTCATTTATCTAGGATTAGAGTTGAGAGATAACATGGAGGATATATGTTTACATTTTTAAGAAATGGACAAACTATTTAACAAAAGGAATGTTCCACCAGTAGTTATATGAGTATCAATTACTCCACATTGTCACCTATGGCTGGTCAGTCTTGCAAATTTCCCAAATATTGTTCTGTTATTTATTTATTATTTAATCTCATTTTGATCACAGAAGTACTTTATATTACATTCATCTTTTTTTTAATCTATTGAGACTTGTTTTATGACCCAGAATATAGTCTATCTATATAGATGTTCCAAGTACACTTGGAAAAAGAAATGTATTCCATTCTTGAGTGTTCTCAAGATGTCAATTAGGTTAAGTAAGTTGATAAGATTTTTCAAGTCTGCTATACTCTCAAGGATTTTCTACCTATTCTATCATTTATTGAGAGGGCAGCATTGCAAGTTCTAAGTGTAATCATGGATTTGTCTATTCTTGAAGTTCTATCAGTTTGTATGTATTCTGAAGCTCCATTATGTTCATAAATGTTTGATTGTTATGTTATACTGACAAATTATTCTCTTTAAAATTATGAAATTATCTTCTTTACCCCACTAATATTCTTTACTTTGACATCTACTTTGTCAATAGTAATATAGCTACTCCAGTTTTCTTGTGATTACTATGACCATTGTATATCTTTTCCCATCCTTTTATGTTTTGACCTATTTGTGCCTTTATATTTGAAGTTCCATTCTTGTATATAGCATATAATTGAATCTTGCAATTTTATCCAATATGATATCTGTCATTTAATTGGAATGTTTATATCATTTATATTTGATTTTGATTATTGATATGATTAGGGTGAAATCTATTTTGTTTACACTTATGACATTTATACTTCATTGGGGCTTTTTTTGAGGTATAATTGACATATAACATACTAGTTACAGGTGTACAACATAATGATTTGATATTTGTATAGATTGCAAAAGGATTACCACAGTAAGTATAGTAAACATCCATCATCATACGTAGTTACATTTTTTCTTTTTTTTCTTGTGATGGCAACTTGATAGATTTATTCTTAGTAATTCTCAAATATGCAATACAGTTATTTTTTTAAATTTAATTTAATTTTTTATTATGTTAGTCACCATACAATACAGAATTAGTTTTTGATGTAGTGATCCACGATTCATTGTTTTCATATAACACCCAGTGCTCCGTGCAGTAGGTGCCCTCCTTAATACCCACCACTGGGCCAACCCATCCACCCCGTGCCCCTCCCCTCCAAAATACTCAGTCTGTTTCTCGGAGTCCATAGTCTCTCATGCTTCGTCCCCCCCCTCCAATACCCCCCTCATTTTTCCCTTCTTTCTCCTAATGTCCTCCATGCTATTCCTTATGTTCCACAAATAAGTGAAACCATATGATAATCGATTTTCTCTGCTTGACTTATTTCACTTAGCATAATCTCCTCCAGTCCCATCCATGTTGATACAAAAGTTGGGTATTCATCCTTTCTGAAGGCTGAGTAATATTCCATTGTATATATGACCACATCTTTTTTATCCATTCATTTGTTGAGGGGCATTTTGGCTCTTTCCACAGATTGGCTCTTGTGGACATTGCTGTGATGAACATTGGGATGCATATGGTTCTTCTTTTCATTACATCTGTGTCCTTGGGGTAAATACCCAGTAGCACAATTCCTAGGTCATAGGGTAGCTCTATTTTTAATTTTTTGAGGCACCCCCACACTGTTTTCCAAAGTGGATGTACCAACTTGCATTCCCACCAACAGTGTAAGAGGGTTCCCTTCTTCACAACCTCTGCAACATTTGTTGTTTCTTGCCTTGTTCATTTTTGCCATTCTAACTGGTGTAAGGTGGTATCTCAGTGTGGTTTTGATTTGAATTTCCCTGATGGCTAATGATGATGAACATTTTTCATGTGTCTGTTAGCCATTTGTATGTCTTCTTTGGAGAAGTGTCTGTTCATGTCTTCTGCCCATTTTTTGACTTGATTATTTGTTTCTTGGGTGTTGAGTTTGAGATCTTGGATATCAGCCCTTTGTCTGTAGTGACATTTGCAAATATCTTCTCCCATTCTGTGGGTTGCCTCCTTGTTTTGTTGACTGTTTCCTTTGCTGTGTGGAAGCTTTTTATCTTGAGGAAGTCCCAAAAGTTCATTTATGCTTCTGTTTCACTAGCCTTTGGAGATGTATCTTGAAAGAAGTTGCTGTGGCCGATGTCAAAGAGGTTACTGCCTATGTTCTCCTCTAGGATTTTGATGGATTCCTGTCTCACATTGAGGTCTTTCATCCATTTTGAGCTTATCTTTGTGTATAGTTAGGGAATGGTCGAGTTTCATTCTTCTGTATATAGCTGTCCAATTTTCCCAGCACCATTTTTGAAGAGACCTTCTTTTTTCCATTGCATATTTTTTTCCTGCTTTGTCAAAGATTATTTGACCATAGAGCTGAGGGTCCATATCTGGGCTCTCTATTCTGTTCCATTGGTTTATGTGTCTGTTTTTGTGCCAGTACCATGGTGTCTTGGTGATCACAGCTTTGTAATATAGCTTGAAATCAGGCAACGTGACGCCCCCAGCTTTTTCTTTTTCAACATTTCCTTGGCGATTCAGGGACTTATCATATTCCATATTTTCTGATTCCAATTTTAGCATTGTTTGTCCCAGCACTTTGAAAAATGCCATTGGTATTTTGATCGGGATGGCATTGAAGATATAGATTGCTCTGGGCAGCATAGACATTTTAACAATGTTTATTCTGATCCATGAGCATGGAATGTTTTTCCATCTTTTTGTGTCTTCAATTTTTTTCATGAGTGTTCTGTAGTTCCTAGAGTATAGATCCTTTACCTCTTTGATTAGGCTTATTCCGAAGTATCTTATGGTTTTTGGTGCTATTGTAAATGGAATCGATTCTCTCATTTCTCTTTCTACAGTTACATTGTTAGTGTATAAGAAAGCATCTGATTTTTGTGCATTGATTTTTGTATCCTGCCACATTACTGAATTGCTGTATGAGTTCTAGTACTTGGGGGGTGGAGTCTTTTGGGTTTTCCACATAAAGTATCATGTCATCTGTGAAGAGAGAGGATTTGACTTCTTTGCCAATTTGAATACTTTTATTTCTTTTTGTTGTCTGATTGCTGTTGTTAGGACTTCTAGTACTATGTTGAACAATAGTGACGAGAGTGGGGATCCTTGTCATGTTCCTGATCTTAAGGGAAAGGCTCTCAGCTTTTCCCCGTTGAGGATGATATTTGCTGTGGGTTTTTCATAGATGGATTTTATGAACTTGAGGAATGCTCCCTCTGTCCCTATACTCTGAAGAGTTTTAATCAGGAAAGGATGCTGTATTTTTGTCAAATGCTTTTTCTGCATCAATTGAGAGGACCATATGGTCCTCTTATTAATGTGTTCTATCAAATTGATTTGAGAATGTTGAACCACCCTTGCATCCCAGGAATAAATCCCACTTGGTCGTGGTGAATGATCCTTTTAAAGTATTGTTGGATCCTATTAGCTAGGATTTTGTTGAGGATTTTGGAATCCATATTCATCAAGGATATCAGTCTGAAATTCTCCTTTTTGATGGGGTCTTTGCCTGGTTTGGGGATTAAGGTAATGCTGGCCTCATAAAATGAGTTTGGAAGTTTTCCTTCTGTTTCTATTGTTTGAAACAGCTTCAGTAGAATAGGTATTATTTCTTCTTTGAATGTTTGGTAGAATTCCCCAGGGAATCCATCAGGCCCTGGACTCTTGTTTTTTGGGAGGTTTTTGATCACTGCTTCAATCTCGTTACTGGTTATTGGCCTATTCAGGTTGTCAATTTTTTCCTGTTTCAGTCTTGGCCGTTTATAGGTTTCCAGGAAGGCATCCATTTCTTCCAGGTTGCTTAATTTATTGGCATATAGTGTTGATAATAATTTCTAATAATTGTTTCTATTTCCTTGGTGTTAGTGGTGATCTCTCCCCTTTCATTCATAATTTTATTAATTTGGGTCCTTTCTCTTTTCTTTTGGATAAGTCTGGCCAGTGGTTTATTGATCTTATTAATTCTTTCAAAGAACCAACTTCTAGTTTCGTTGATCTGATCTACTATGTTTCTGGTTTCTAATTCATTGATCTCTGCTCTAATCTTAATTATTTCTCTTCTAAAGTGTGGCTTAGGCATCTTTTGTTGCTTTTTCTCTAGTTCTTTAAGGTGCAAAGTTAGTTAGTGAATTCAGGATTTTTCTTTTTTTTGAGTTAGGCTTGAATGGCTATGTATTTCCCCTTTAGGACTGCCTTTGCAGTATCCCATAGGTTTTGGACTGATGTGTTTTTGTTCTCATTGATTTCCATGAATTGTTTAAGTTCTTCTTTGATTTCCTGGTTGACCCAAACATTCTTGAGCAGAGTGGTCTTTAGCTTCCAAGTGTTTGAATTTCTTCCACATTTTTTCTTGTGATTGAGTTCCAGTTTTAAAGCATTATGGTCTGAGAATATGCAAGGAATAATCTGTCTTTTGGTATCAGTTGAGACCTGATTTGTGACCCAGTATGTGGTCTATTCAGGAGAAAGTTCCATGTGCACTCGAGAAGAATGAGTATTTTGTTGTTTTAGGGTGGAATGTTCTGTATATATCTATGCAGTCCATCTGGTCCAGTGTGTCATTCAAAGCTCTTGTTTCCTTGTTGATTTTCTGCTTAGATGATCTGTCTCTTGCTGAGGGAAGTATTGAGGTCTCCTACAGTTAGCGTATTATTATCAATATGGCTCTTTATTTTGCTTAACTGTTGGCTTATGTAGTTGGCTGCTCTCATGTTGGGGGCGAGGATACTTAAAATTGTTAGATCTTCTTGTTGGATGGACCCTTTAAGAATGATATAGTGTCCTGTGTCTCTAACTACAGTCTTTAGCTTAAAATCTCATCTGTCTGATAAGAGAATTGCTACCCCAGTTTTTTTTGAGATCCATTGCCATGGAAGATGGATCTCCATCCCTTCACTTTCAGTCTGGATGTATCTTTAGGTTCAAAATGAGTCTCTTCTAGACAGCATATGGATGGGTCCTGTCTTTTTATCCAATGTGCACCCTTGTGCTGTTTTCTGGGAGCATTTAGGCCATTCACATTGAGAGTGATTATTGAAAGATATGAATTTATTGTCATCATGTTGCCTGTGAAGTCCTTGTTTCTATAGATTGTCTCTGTAAATTTCTGTTCTGTAACACTCTTGGGGTTTTTCTCCTTTTATAGCACCCCCCCCTTCATATTTCTTGCAGGCCTGGCTTAGTGGTCACATATTCTTTCAGTTTCTGCCAGTCTTGGAAGCTCTGCATCTCTCCATCCATTCTAAATGACAGCCTTGCCAGATAAAGTATTCTTGGCTTCATGTTCTTCTCATTTAGTACCCTGAATATGTCTTGCCAGTCCTTTCTGGCTTGCCAGGTATCTGTGGATAGGTTTGACATTATTCTGATATTCTTCCCTCTGTACATAAGGAATCTCTTCCCCCTAATTGCCCTTAAGATGGTTTCCTTTGTTCTAAGATTTGTGAGTTTTAGTATTACATGCCAGGGCATTGGTCTGTTTTCCTTGATCTTGGGAGGGGTCCTCTCTGCCTCTAGGACACAAATGTTTGTTTCAGTCCCCAGTTTAGGGAAGTTCTCAGCTACGATTTGCTCAAATATATCTTCTAGTCCTCTCTCCCTCTCCACCCCCTCAGGGATCCCAATAATTCTGACATTGAAATGTTTCATGGTGTCACTTATTTCTCCGATTCTATTTTCATGGATTTTGAGTTGTTTTTCCCTGGGCTCCTCTTTTTCCTTCTTTTCTATCAATTGGTTCTAGATCACTCACATTGATAGCATTTTTTACATTCTGCCAGTTCAGTTTTCATTTCTTCCCTTAGAGACTCTATGTTGCCATTAATCGATTTCTCCATTCTAGCTACGGTCTTCACAATTGCTACCCTGAATTCCATTTCCAACATCTTGGTTATATCTGTATCCATTTGTAAATCTGTGGCACAAGTCACAGTCTCTGAGTCTTTCTGATTTTAGGGGTTCCTCCTCCTAGTCATTCTGTTGAGGGGTGGTGGGGGGAATGTACAGAGTCCAAATTATTGACCACAACACAAGCAAGGTGCACCTGTTTTATAGGGACCTTAGGGTTGCAGGCCTCTTTTTCTCCCAGCCTGTCTTCTGGGGGACGGGCCTGCTGCGCTGTTACTCAGGCAACCCTGTTTAGGCAGAGTTGCCCAGCCCCCTGTGGGGGGGGGGGGTGATGAGCTCAGTTAAAACCAGTTTTGGGGGCTTTTGTTCTCTGGCGGGTTTCCCTGGTGGCTTTCCACGTCTGTTCTGAGAGAGCAGAAGAGATTGTTTCCAACCCTCTGCCTCAGAGCAGAGAGATCGCAGTCTGTTCTTCAATGAGCTCTCCCGGCCACATTATCTCCGTTTCTGTCTGCGCTATTATAAACTGAAGCATCCTGGGTTGTGCACCCCTCCGCAGCACTCCCAGTCCTTGCCTACAGGTCGGGGCATGTCTCTACCTTTTGTGCTTCTAAAACCGCCAGCTGCCCCCAGTTCGCATGCGCAGCCCTGCTGCTCCAGGTTTCAGCCTGTGGGCCTGCCCTAAAGTCCTTTCCCTATTGTTACCAGTCTGCGAGTCTGTGCCCTATCCCCAGCGTGGGAGGCTTTTGCTTTCCTGTGTTATTTCACCTCCCCGGCACCAGGGTTTATGGCAGCTTCCTCCCCCTTCCGTTTATCCTGCCCACAGAATCACAGCTCCCTGCTTCATACCTCGAAACCAACTGCCAGCAATATTCTGTTTGTAGAGATCCAGATCTATCTTCTTACATCTCAGGCTGATTTCATGGGTGTTCAGAGTGGTCTAGTAGATATCCAGCTCAATTCCAGGGACCAGTTGGAATAGGGTCTCCTACTCCTCCACCATTTTTCCTCTCCACAATACAGTATTATTAACTATAGTCACCATGCTCTAAATTATATCCCCATGCCTTATTTATTTTATAGCTGGCACTTTGTACCTTCTAACCCTCTTTACCAATTTCACCTCCCTCCCCCACTGCAACTCTGGCAACACCGATCTGTTCTCTTTATCTATGAGCTTATTTTATGTTGTTGTTCTATATATAAGTGAGATCATACAGTTGTCTTTTTCTACTTGACTTATTTCCCTTAGCATAATGCCCTCAAGTTACATCTGTGTTGTTACAAATGGTAAGATTTCATTCTTTTTTATGGCTAAATAGTATTGCGTGTATGTATGCTACTTCTTTATCCATTCATCCATCATTGGACACTTAGGTTGTTTTCATGTCTTGGCTATTGTAAATAATACTGCAATGAATGGATGGTGATGTATATATCTTTTTGAATCAGTGTTTCCATTTTCTGCAGGTAAAGCCTAGAAGTGGAATTACTGGGTTATGTGGTAGTTCTATTTTTAATATATTGAGGAATCTTTATAATATTTTCCATAGTAGCTGTTCCAATTTACATTCCAACCAACAGTGAGCTAAGGGTTCCCTTTTCTCTATGTCTTTTCCAATACTTGTTATTACTTGTCTTTTTTAATAAAAGTCATTCTGACATCCATGAGGTGATTTCATTGTAGTTTTGATGTGCATTTCCCTGATGATTAGTGATGTTAAGCATCTTTCCATGTGCCTGTTATCTATATGGATGTCTTCTTTGGGAAAATGTGTATTCAGTCATTCTTCCCATCTTTAAAATTGGGTTGTTTGACTTTTGCTGTTGAGTTGTAGTTCTTAATATTTTTTTGGTATTAACTCCTTTTCAGAGATGTGATTTACAAATATGTTCTCCTATTTAATAGATTCCCTTTTCATTTTGTTGATGATTTCCTTTGCTGTGCAGAAGCTTTTTAATTTAATGTAGTCTCACTTGTTTATTTTTGCTTTTGTTGAATTTGCTTTTGCTGTCAAATCAAAAAAAAAAATCACTAAGACTAATATAAAGGAGATTACTGCCTATGTTTTCTTCTAAGTGTCTAAGTGTTTTATGGTTTCAGGTCCTACATTCAAGTCTTTAATATATTTTGTGGTAAGTTTTTGTCTATGCTATGAGATAATAGTCTAGTTTCCTTATTTGCATGTGTCTGTCTAGTTTCCTCAACACAATTTATTAAAGAGACTGTCTTTCCCCATTATATATTCTTGCCTCCTTTGTCATAAATTGACCATGTATGTGTGAGTTCATTTATGGCCTCTTTATTCTTTTCCATTGATCTATGTATCTGTTTTTCTGTCAATACCATAATCTTTTGATGACTATGATTTTGTAATATAATTTCAAATCAGGGAGTGTGATACCTCCAGCTGTGTTCTTTAAACCTGCTTTGGCTGTTTGAGATCTGTGGTTCTGTAAAAATTTTAGGATTGTGTGTCCTATTTTTCTGGAAAAATCCCATTGGAATTTTGATAAGGGTTGCACTGAATCTGTAGATTACTTTGAATAGTATGGACATTTTAACAATATTAATTTTTCCAATCCATGAGCATGGAATACTTTGTCTTGTCATTTTTAGTTGTTTTAGAGGTCTTTCACCTTATTAGTTAAATTTATTTCTAGATATTCTGTTTGATGCAACTATAAATGGGATTGTTTTCTCTTTCTACCACTTTGTTGTTAGTGTATGGAAGCACAACAGATTTTTGTATGTTGACTTTTGTATCCTGCATCTTTACTGAATTTATTTATGACTTCTAATGGTTTTTTAGTGGTCGTTAGGGTTTTCTGTGTATAAAATCATGTCATCCACAGTGACAGTTTGACTTTTTCCTTTCCAATTTATGTTCCTTTTATCTCCTTTTCTTGCTTGATGCTCTTGTTAGAACTTCCAATACTATGTTGAATAAATGTGGTGAGAGTAGACATTTTTGTCTTGTTCCTGATCTTAAAGGAAAAGATGTTAGCTTTTCACTATTGAGAATGATGTCAGCTATGGGCTTATCATATATGGTCTTTATTATGTTCAGGCATTTCCCTCTATATCCACTCTATTGAGAGTTTTTATCATAAGCGGGTGTTGAGTTTTGTCAAATGCTTTTTCTGCCTCTATTAAGATGATCATCTGGTTTTTATCCTTCATTTTGTTAATGTGGTATATCAAATGTTTGATTTGCGATGTTGAACCACACTTGCATCCCTGGAATAAATACCACTTAATCATACTGTATTATCCTTTTAATGTATTGTTGAATTCAGTTTGCTAATATTTTGTTGAAGAATTTTGCAACTGTGTTTATCAGGAATATTGGCCTATAATTTTCTTGTGACATCCTTGTCTGGTTTGATCAGGGTACAGCTGGCCTTGTAAAAATGAGTTTGAAAGCATTCCCTCCCCTTCATTTTTTTTTTTTTTTTTTTAGAAGAGTTTGAGATGGATTCGTATTAATTCTTTTTTGAATGTCTGGTAGAATTCACCAGTGATACTGTCTGGTCTTGGACTTTTGTTTGTTTGAGTTAGTAATCAAAAATCTTCCATCTCTTTACTACTATCTGGTCTGTTCAGATTTTTCCATTTCTTTGGATCCTGTCTTGGGAGATTGCATGTTCCTAAGAATTTATCCATTTCTTCTAGGTTGTCCAATTTGTTGGCATATAATTCATATATGGTGGTTATGATCCTTTGTCTTTCTGTGGTATGAGTTGGAACATCTTTCATTTTCTGATTTTATTTGAGTCCTGTCTTTTTTTCTTGCTGAGTCTAGCTAAAGGTTTGTCAATTTTATTTATCTTTGTAAGAATCAGCTCTTAATTCCGTTAGTGTTTTCTATTGTCTTCCTCTCTGATCTTTGTTTTCTTCCCTTCTACTAATTTTGAACTACTTTTTTTTCTTTTCTAGTTCTTTGAAGTTTAAAGTTAGGTTGTTTATTTGATAATTTGTTGTTGTTTCTTAAAGTAAGCCTTTATCACTATGAACTTCCCTGTTAGAACTGCTTTTGCTGCATCACATAAATTTTGGTATCTTGTATTTGCATTTGTCTTAAGTTATTTTTTTATTTCTCCTTTGATTTCTTTATTGACTCTTTGGGTGTTCAATAACATTTTGTTTAACCTCCCATATTTGTGCATTTTCTAGTTTTCTTCCTGTTGATTTCTGGTTTTATACTATTGTTGGAAAAGATGCTTAATATGATTTCAGTCTTTTTAAATTTATTGAGGCTTGTTTTGTAGTCTAACATATGTATCCTGGAGAAATTCCATGTGCACATGAGAAGAATGTGTATTCTCCTTTTAAATGAATGTTCTGTATTTATCTATTAAGTTCATCTAGTCTGATGTGTCCTTTAAAGCCAATGTTTCCCCATTGATTTTCTGTCTGGATAATCTATTTGATGTAAATGAGGTATTAAAGTCCCCTACTATTACTGTATTGCTGACTATTTCTCCCTGTAGGTTTGTTAATATTTGCTTTATATATTAGGTGCTTCTATATTGGGAACATAAATATTTATGAATGTTATATCCTCTTGTTGGATTGGTTGGATTGATCCCTTTATTATTATGTAAAGCCCTTCTTTATCTCTTATTACAGTACCTTTGTTTTAAAGTCTATTTTGTCTGATAAAAATATGGCTACACCAGTTTTGTTGTTGTTGTTTTGTTTTGCTTTTGGTGTCTGTTTTCATGGAATTTTTTTTCTTATTCATGTGTGTCCTTACATCTGCAGTGAGTCTCCTGTAGGCAGCATATAGATGGGTCTTGATTTTGATCCATTCAGCCACTGTATGTCTTTCGATTGAAGAATTTAATCCATTTATATTTGAAGTAATTATTAATAGGTATGTACTTATTATTTTATTAATTGTTTTTTGGCCATTTTGTAGTTCTTCTCTATTCCTTTCTTCTCTTGCTCTCTTCCTTTGTGGTTTGATGATTTTTCTTAGTGATATGCTTAGATTCTTTTGCAATATCTTTTGTGTATCTCCTATAGGTTTTTACTTTCTAGTTACCTTAAGGCTTGTATATAAGAATTTATAACAATCTATTTTAAGTTGGTAACAACTTAAGCTTGAATGCATTCTAAAACTCTGCATGTTTACTGTCTCCCCCTTCCATGTTTCATCTTTCTGATATTACATTTTACATCTCGTTATCCTGTGTGTCCCTTATCAGATTATTGTAGTTCTAGTTATTTTTACTATTTTTCCATTTAACCTTCATACTAGCTTTATAATTGATTAATCCACCATCTCTACTAGATATTTACCTCTCTAGTGAGATTTATACTTTCTTGTTTTCTTGTTATTAGTTAGCATCTTTTCTTTTCAGCTTACATAAGTCACTTTAACATTTCCTGTAAAGCTGGTGTAGTGGTGATGATCTCCTTTAGCTTTTGCTTCTTGGAAACTCTTTACCTCTCCTTATTGTGAATAATAAGTTTGCTGGGTAAAGCATTCTTTGTTGGAAATTATTTTCTTCCAGAACTTTGAATATATCATGCCCCTCTCTTCTGGCCTGTACAGTTTCTGCTGAAAAATCTGCTGATAGCCCTATTGAGGTTCCTCTAAATGTAACAAGTTATTTTTCTCTTGCTGTATTTAAGATTTACTCTTTTTTTTTTCCTTTAACTTTTTAAAATTTTAATTATAATGTATCTTGGTATAATCTCTTTGAGTTTATCTCTGGGCTTCCTGAATGTGGATGGCTATTTTCTTCCCCAGGTGAGGGAAGTTTATAGACATTATTTCTTCAAAAAAGTTTTCTGCTCTTTTTTCTCTCTTCTCCTTCTGGGACCCCTCTAATGTAAATGTTAGTCAGCTTAATGTTGTCCCATACATATATTAAGCTATCTTCATGTTTTAATTTTTTTTTTTTTTTTTTTTTGCTACTCTGATTGCATGAGTTTTATTGTCCTATCTTCAAGATTATGGAGACTTTTTTTTTTTCTAATTTATTTGACAGAGAGAGAGAGAGCGAGAGAGGGAACACAAGCAGGGGGAGTGGGAGAGGGAGAAGCAGGCTTCCGCGGAGCAGGGAGCCCGATGCAGGGCTCGATCCCAGGACTCTGGGATCATGACCTGAGCCGAAGGCAGACACTTAACGACTGAGCCACCCAGGCACCCCGATTATGGAGACTTTCTTGTGCTTCATCTAGTCTGCTGTTTAAATCCCTATGGTTTTTCAGTTCAATTACTGGATTCATCAGCTCTGTGACTGTGTTTGTACTTTACTATATTTTCTGTTTGTTGAAGTTCTTACTGTGTTCATCCATTCTTCTCCCAAGTTTGGTAAGCATCTTTATGACTCTTATTTTGAACTTCTTATCAGGTAAATTACTTACCTTCATTTCATTAGGTCCCCCTGACCCTTGCACTGAAGTTTTATCTTGTTCTTTCATTTGGAACATATTTCTGTTTCTTCATGCTGTTTGACTCTCTGTGTTTGTTTCTATGTATTAGATGAAATAGCTACCTCTTCCAGTTTTGAAGGAGTGGCCTCATATAGGAGATGAAACTTATTGTTCAACCTTGCCCTACCTCTTGGTTGTCCCTTGAACCTTTGTGATTCTCTAAGCAGCCTATTTTATTTTTAATAGCTCCCAGCTGTTGAGAGTTGTCAAGACCTCTCAATGTCCCAAAGAGAGGGATCCCAGTCAGCACCTAGTTTCACATTGATTGGAAACCAGACCTTCAGGCAGCAGCTTATATGTATGCATGTATGCAATCTCTATGCCCAACATGGGGCTTGAACTCATGACCCCAAGATCAAGAGTCACATGCTCTTCCTACTGAGCCAACCAGGTGCCCCAGACAGCAGCTTTTAAAGTGTGCAAATATATTCATTTCTGTGGGACTGCAATTGGAAACCCAGCTAGCCTCCATACTAGATAATCTGGAGGTGTCTCTTGAGTGCCAGTCACAAAAATTGGGGCTCCAAAGAGTGTACAAGCTTCTCCCTGGGAATGTCAATGAGCTGTAGTAAGGTAGAGAATGCAAAGATGGTGTCCCATACTGCATTCCCTGAAAGCACCTCCATAGGCCTAAAGCCTACTCCTCGGGCAAAAGCTCCAGGACAAATAAATAGGCCTCTTTCACAGATAGGCTGGGGGTATATTTCAGCCTGCTGTCTGTGCAGTGCCCTGGAAGTTGTAGTCTGCCAAAAACTGTTTCTCTACTATAGTTTCATGCTACTCAGGAATGTAAGCCTCCCTGGCCACCAGAACTAGGCAATCAAGGGATTGAGAGATACCAGTGCTCTAGGAGAGCACAAAGTGCCCATCTTCTGAGGTCTCTGGGAATGCTTATAGTCACCTCTTAGATGTGTGTTTAATTAGAAATCTGCCCCTTGAGTTGCAGCTATGATAATAAGCTTATAACCTTCTTTTACAGAAAGGCTGAACTCCTTTTTTTTGTCTCTTGCTATATGTTAAGGGTGGTGTTTGTTCAAGAACTCTTAATCCACTGGTTACAGTCCTGTGGGACTGGTGAATGTAAACTGATCTGGCCACCTGAGCCAAATGAGATAGAGGTATCCATTGGCAGCCACTGCAAAAATTAGGGAACCAGACAAGGGTATAAGCTCCTTTCTAGCAGATACCAGCAAGCTGGAATAAGGCAGAGGGAGAGCACAAAACTTTGTCCAATAGCCTCTGTTCCTGAGAGCCCCTTGGTAGGCCAGACCAGAAACCTGCTCCTTAGGCCAAAGACGCTGGACACACAACTAGGCCTCTAACTCAGAAAGACTGGGATATGCTTTAGTCTATCTGTGCAGCTCCCTGAGGGTGGTAGACTTCCAAAAACTCTCCAATTGTTACAGTCCCTTGGAACCCAGGAACACGTATGTCCTGACCTCAAAAGCCCAGCAACCCAAAAGTTATCCCCTGGGCTGCAGCTACAAAACCTGGGACAGGAGACATATGTAAAGGCTCCCCTCCAGGAGATACTGGCACTGTGGAGCATAAAGATGGCATTTGCCAAGGAAGAAAAAAAAATGAAGAATGGCAGTTGCCAGCTTTAGCAAGGCAGGAGAGCTCAAATATGGTGCCTGCTGATTGGAAAGTAAAGATGTAAGCCGGCGGGGAGGGGAATGGCTTTAGCAAGGTAGAAGAGTATAAAATGTTGCCCAGCAGTGCATCTGTCCCTAGAGAATATCTCAACAAGCCCATTCCCCTCCAGCAGTCACTTTAAGATTTGCAAATCTTCTTTGATCTCCTTTAAATCTCCTTCTCATATAGTTTGGGTGCTTTTCAAACTGCTTTATCTGTGAAGGACCCTGTGGCCAGTACATCTGTGCATGTGCTCTTAAAGCAGTTTCTCAGTTTGCTAGGGCTCTTTAGGTCTTATGGGAGTGAGTCCCATTGGTTTACAAGGCCAGATGTTTTTGGGGTTTGTCACTCAGATGCAAGTATTAAAAGTCAGGGTGCCTGATGTGAGGTATGAACCATCTGCTTCTCAGAAGTTCTGGGTTTGTGAGATCCCTCTCTGATTGTGGGTTGCTGCACTGGGGTGTGTGTGGGGGGAGGGGTTATGGTATGAATGCTGAGATGCAGTCATACCACCGCTCTCCATGAGACCCCTCTCACCGCCCTCCATGAGTCTCCTTTTTCTGATGTGGAGGATCTGGTCAGCTAGTTTTCAGGTCTCTTGAGAGGGAACTTTTCCATATGTAGCTGTAGATTCATTGTGTCCATGGGAGGAGGTGAGTTTAGCGTATTCCTATATCACTATCCTGAACCACCTCCACTACTTTGTTTGCTTTTCCTTCTTTTTCTCCCTTCTTTTGGATTAACTGATTTAAAAAAAAAAATAATAATGACTTAACTCCTTTTTTGGCCGTTTAGCTATAATTCTTTATATTGTTTTAGTGGTCACTTTATAATTCATAGTGTACATCTCTTTTTTTTAAGATTTATTTGAGAGAGAGAGAGAGAGAAAATGTGTGTGTGTGCGTGCGTGCGCGCACACACGTGTGAGCGAGCCAGGGCAGAGGAGCAGAGGGAGAGAATCTTCAAGCAGATACCCTGCTGAGTGTGGAACCCGACACGAGGCTTGATCCTATGACCCATGAGATCATGACCTGAGCTGAAACTCAGTTGGAGGCTTAACTGACTGAGGCCCCCAGGGGCCCCCATAGTATACATCTTTAATTATAGTCTACTTTCAAGTGATGATATATTACTGCACATATACTATAGCAAACTTACAATAGTACAGTTCAGTTTTTTCTTCTTGATCTATATGCTATGATTGTCATAAACTTTGTTTTTACATGTATTATAAAACCCAAAGCACATTGTTACATACCAACTAAAATACATGGTAAAAATGTTAGAATTTCAGAATCATCATCATACAATTATAATATTTTATTTGAGCAAGGAACATCTAATAACTGCTGAAATATTTGGATAAGAGGTTATTGGGAAACAATGTTGATTTGCCTTTGTTTCCTAGCATATACCCCATAGACCCTTTATTGCTCATAAGGGGAATAGATTCTTCTGTAAGTAAGAGATGGAGTAGACTCCATCTGAACTCAGAGACAAAACTTAGAATCTCTTTTTTTTTTTTTTTTAAGATTTCATTTATTTATTTGAGAGAGAGAGCGAGCACAAGCCAGGAGGAGTGGCAGAGGGAGAGGGAGAAGAAGGCTCTCCGCTGAGCAGGGAGCCCGATGTGGGGCTCGATCCCAGGACCCCGGGATCATGACCTGAGTCGAAGGCAGACACTTAACTGACTGAGGCACCCAGGCGCCCCTAGAATCTCTTTTTATGGAGCAAATAGATATTATGTGCCTCTAGTATAATGCAGTGGAAAGTAAAGTACCTCATCTATATAGTGTTCTTGCAAAAAAAAAAAAAAAAGAGTTGTTTCCTGATCTAATCATAAGGAAATAATCATACAAATACTGATTGTGGGACATTTTTATAAAACAGAGAGGGAGGGGGTAATGAGAGAGAGGAAAACGACAATGTTTAGGTGGAGTTACAAAGCAAGTATGCCAAAATTTTGACAAGTACTGAATCTAAATGAATAGTATACAAGTGTTAATGTATGACTGTTCTTTCAATTTCTATCAGTTAATCTTTTGGAAATTAAGTTGTTTTTGTTTTTTTTTTTTTGTAAAGGGTGGTAGTTCTGATTATATCCCTGCAAGAATGTTCTTAACTCTGAACGTTACTTGCTATAATGAATCTTGTAATAGCTAAAGGGTTGAGATTGCTTGCTTAAGGGTATTAGATTATAATGAAGTGACATCTGCATAATAAATACATCCAGGGATTTCCTATCTTTTCACTTCAGGTTTCACTGCACAGAAACCATGTTGGCATCGACATATTTTAATTAGTGACACCCACTAGAGGTCATTATATATTCATTTTGTGTCTCCATTTTCTCATGTGGGGTAATGTCTACTTCACAAGACTATTGTGGTAATTAAATGAGAGTATATATAAATCATTTAATGAAGTGCCCAACACATAGTAGGTGCTCTATCAATAGTAGTTTCCTTTCCCTTGGACATTTTAGGTCCAGGTTTAAGGTCATGTGGGCATAGCATCCTGTCTGGGTACTGCAGTATTCATTACCTTGAAGCCTGAATTACTCCTTTACCTAACATGAACTTCTAACCTAATTCCCTGCCTCTACTTGGTCACTTATATAGCCCATGTACATCTAAGTCAATAGCACAATAGAGCAGAATTTTTTGAAGTTTATCCATCTTTGTAGTCCTTATGGTGCATAGATCATGGTTAGTTAGCAAAAGCTCAATGAATATTTTAGACTAAAAGAACTGTAAAATTTGGGAAAGTATTTTAGCATCCTACCTTTCCCACCACTAGCAGATCTTTATTTGGAATACCTGAAAGTGTCATGATTTTTTACTCTATAATGAACATCTATGGAAGCCTGGAAAATCTTCTGACCTCAAGCATAGACCATGAAAGGAAATGAAAAGGAAAGCAAAGCAAAGAAAGTCTTTTATCAATATACTTGTCATCTTTTTCTGAGCCTTAATTAAAATTAATCTCTGTTGGGGCTAACTTTTAGGCTCTTTTTTAAAAGCATTTTCTCTTTGATGAAGAAAAATGTGCTGGTGGATGTTCAAACACAACCTTTCATTTCTTTTCTCCCAATCTGTTTTGGAAAACTTTTCTCTTATTTTGAAACCTTGCCACGGTAAACAATTATCACCTGTAATTTAGCACTCTGTCTACAGAAACTTCACCAAGGAGCTAGTGCATTGCCAGGTCAGGCAAAAAAAAAAAAAAGAAGGAAAAATAAAAATGTATATTTAATCTCTTTTTAGTTTTTATAGAGTAAGAAGAAGAGTCCACAGCTCTCTACAAGAGAAGTCCCCAACTTCAGGCTTATATATAAAATTCTCAAGTTTATATATAAACAGAAACCTAAATCACATGGAAGAGAAATAAAAATCTAAATATCTGTTTAGTTCTTTTTAAAGCTGAATTTTCCGCAATGGTACCACTTCCAGAAATGATTATAAAATTAGCTTGGAGATACAACTTTAATAACTACATTCCAATTTTTCTGTGTACATTGGCTCTAAACAGCTGCAATATTATAATACCGCATCAAATTCAAACCTGGCTTTATTTTTCTGAGGGAACTCCTGAGCACCTTTAGACCTCGTCTCAAATTCTCAAATACAGGAAAAGCAGCAATGACTAAGGGTTTTTTTTTCTGCTCTTACCAGTACAAAGCCTAAAAGTAATATTGATGAAAAACCAACTTACTCCATGTTGCCAATGTGGGAGTAAGAGTGCCAAGGATGGCCTTAATAGAACTGCCAAAGAAAATGCTACATTTAACTGTTATTTCCATTGCACTAGAATTCAGAGCTCCACAGGTGAGGTTCAATACCATAATTTATCAACTTAATGACAACAAACTTGAATAGGAGGAATTTGTGCCTACTGAGAGCTGGTGGAAGTCAATTATTATTTCCTTCATTGGACCTGATTTATCAATCCAATCTCACCACTCTTTTTCTGTGTTGTCTTCCTTTCAACAGAGAGATTTAGGTATAAGTAGTGAACACAACCACTTTCAAAGTCTGATTGGTCTGCAGCGTGCTACCTAATATTTCTCAAATGCCCTGTTACTCTAAGTTTTTTTCTGGTTTAAATGCAGATACCTTTGGAGCGAAATAATAGTTTGAGGAATTTAGGTCATTTATTCTTAAGTGTGAACATGTTTAAGATGCTTTTTGATAGAAGAGAGAAGATATTGGCAGACATAAATATCTTTGGAAGTTAGCAGTGAAGGAAGTGTAGTAGAAGATAAAGAGGGGTGCAAAATACCAAAATAATGCCAAGATGTCACTGAGCAAGTGAGAGGACAAAGAGTTTGTCATGATTTTCCCAATATTTGCCTCTGTTTTCCTAAAATGGATTCTTATTCTTTGGTAGTAGTTTCAGTGGGGGGGAGGGGGAGGGCCAGAGGGAGAAGCAGACTCCCCGCTGAGCAGGAAGCCCGATGTGGGACTTGATCCCAGGACTCTGGGATCATGACCCGAACCGAACGCAGCCGCCCGACCGACTGAGCCACCCAGGTGCCCTCCGACTGAGTTTTTGACAACTATTCGAAGGCATTCTTTAAAAAAGAATCAAGATGCAGCCCAGAGAGGGGTCATGCTAGATATTTTGCCTACTAAATCATGAAATTAAGCTGAATTTGTGAGGGGATGGTTTTCTATAGTTGATGTTTCATGCATAAGTCCCTTTTCATGTCTTACGACATAGGAGATTTTGTAAATTAACATCAAGTTTTTTTAGGATTTACTTTGTGAATGCAAATTTGTAATTGATGTGAACTATGAGGAGAAGTAAAGAAAAACAGGCTATCACCTTGCAAACAAATTCCTTCAATGATTTTTGTGTTTGGCTTCAACTTTGCATTACAATTACTAAAATATTTGAGCCACAATAAGCTGAACATTAAAGTCTTATCAAAGACTTAAATTATTAACTAGACCTCTGGCTAATTTGTGAAATCATGCAATATTATCAGGAAAAAGTGGGTAAAAGGTGGTGGGGGAATCTTTGAATCCTTAAAGAAGGATAATTAGTTCAGAGGGAGGAGTTAAGATGGTGGATGAGTGGGGGGCCCCCTATGATTATCTAGTCCCTTGAACACAGCTAGATAGGGAAAGGGCTAGGTGGGTGATGGGTATTAAAGAGGGCACTTTTGATGAGCAATGGGTGTTGCATGTAAGTGATGAATCACTGCAGTCTACTCCTGAAACCAATATTGAACTCTATGTTAACTGAAATTTAAATAACAATTTAAAAATGGAGAATTGATTAAAGAGCTTAATTGTGTATCCTTAACTTGAAATTCAGGAATATGGTTGTCTTTTGGACACTGTGTATAAGTTAGAATGGTCATCTGGATTTCTCTAGAGTATACAAGAGTCATAACAATTGTGATTTAATGAGAAAATTACTTCCAAAGTATTACTTTGTATATTCCTCTTGGATGATGTTCTGGCAATGTGTATTACTATCATTTCCAATTTACTGCATCATTATGACTATAGCATTTGAACATGGATATTTAAAAATAAACTCAACTATTTGAATAAGGAAACATTAAATATGAACTGCAATAGTAAAAAAAAAAAATCACATCATCAGGAACAACAACACATACTTAGGTACCTGTCCCAATTTGTAAAACAGTATTAGCCCTGGGATAAAAACTGTATAATAGGATCAATGAATCCTCTCTCTTGTCTAATGCAAGAAAGAAAGGGGGGGTGGGAGATGTTGGTTATATAAAATCCTGTAGATAAAACTTAAAAATTCAGAGAATAGGGGTATGAGCAACCTAATCCTAAGAATAAATAGCTGGAAAATAGCAAAATTTATTAATATATGCTTATATCATTTACTCATCACACACACACACACATGCACTTGAGATAGGAAAAACTGTCCTACCCCTCAGTGATAGAAAAGTAGAGTTTTCTTTTTGGTAGAAAAGATGCATACATAAAAGAGATTAACAGACTAAGAAAGCATAATTACTAAGTAATATTACAAAATGCAACACAAGACTTCATGATGGGTTGGGTTTTAAGGATAGAAAGGGAACAGATGGAAGTCCTTCCAAAAAGAAGAACTCAAGCTAAGCTCTGGTTGCTTTCATAAAAGCAGAGAGAAAAATAGAAATAAGAGGTTCGGAGATAAGAGAATGGCTGACATTGATTTAATTGAAAGAACAGTCTGCCTTGAAAAATGTTTTATAGAAGAGTTGTACAAGTTACTCGCATTTTGAATTTTGAGTAGATTAGCATATATGTGAAATAAAAGTTTATACATATACAAATGGATTTAGACAGAAAATATTTCAAAATTGTTCAGTAACACAGAGCAAAGGAAGTAGGAGCAAGTGGGCACAACTCTAATTGTTTCCTCCAGTTTTAAGAAATATTTGAGATATATCACTTTTATAAAGTTAAGGTGTACAACATGATGGTTTGATTTACAAATCCTGTGAAACGCTAACCACAGTAGGTTTAGTTAACATCCATCATCTCATATAAATAAAATAAACAGAAGTAGTAGAACTCTTACAATCTACACTTTAAAAAATTTTTTTTATTTTATTATGTTAATCCCCATACATTACATCATTAGTTTTTGATGTGGTGTTCCATGATTCATTGTTTGCGTATAACACCCAGTACTCCATTCAGTACATGCCCTCTTTAATACCCATCACCAGGCTAACCCATCCCCCCACCCCCTCACGTCTAGAGCACTCAGTTTGTTCCTCAGAGTCCATAATTTCTCATGGTTCATCTCCCCCTCCCATTTCCCCTTCATTTTTCC
The DNA here is from genome assembly GCF_004348235.1 of Phoca vitulina. Classification (NCBI taxonomy): domain Eukaryota; kingdom Metazoa; phylum Chordata; class Mammalia; order Carnivora; family Phocidae; genus Phoca; species Phoca vitulina. Next base: position 31,502,656 of record NW_022589713.1, on the reverse strand, counting down.
CTTCCTACTATCTTCTTTTTTTAAAACATATAATGTATTATAAGTTTCAGAGGTACAGGTCTGTGATTCAACAGTCTTACACAATTCACAGCGCTCACCATAGCACATATACTCCCCAATGTCTATCAGCCAGCCACCCCATGCCTCCCACCCCCCACCACTCCAGCAACCCTCAGTTTGTTTCCTGAGATTAAGAATTTCTCATATCAGTGAGATCATATGATACATGTCTTTCTCTGATTGACTTATTTCGCTCAGCATAATACCCTCTAGTTCCATCCACGTCGTTGCAAATGGCAAGGTTTCATTTCTCTGATGGCTGCATAATATTCCATTGTATATATATATATACCACTTCTTCTTTATCCATTCATCTGTCGACGGACATCTTGGCTCTTACCATAGTTTGGCTATTGTGGACATTGCTGCTATAAACATTGGGGTGCAGGGGCCCCTGGGTGGCTCAGCCGTTAAGCATCTGCCTTCAGCTCAGGTCATGATCCCAGGGTTCTGGGATCGAGCCCCGCATCGGGCTCCCTGCTCGGCGGGAAGCCTGCTTCTCCCTCTCCCACTCCCCCTGCTTGTGTTCCCTCTCTCGCTGTGTCTCTCTGTGAAATAAATAAAATCTTTAAAAAAAAATAAAAATAAAAATAAACATTGGGGTGCATGTAGCCCTTTGGATCACTGCATTTGTATCTTTGGGGTAAATACCCAGTAGTGCAATTGCTGGGTCATACGGTAGCTCTATTTTCAACTTTTTGAGGAACCTCCATGCTGTTTTCCAGAATGCCTGCACCCAGCTAGCATTCCCACCAAGAGTGTAGGAGGGTTCCCCTTTCTCCACATCCTCACCAACATCTGTCGTTTCCTGACTTGTTAATTTCAGCCATTCTGACTGGTGTGAGGTGATATCTCATTGAGGTTTTGATTTGGATTTCCCTGATGCCGAGTGATGCTGAGCACTTTTTCATGTGTCTGTTGGCCATTTGGATGTCATCTTTGGAAAAATGTCTGTTCATGTCTTCTGCCCATTTCTTGATTGGATCATTTGTTCTTTGGGTGTTGAGTTTGATGAGTTCTTTATAGATTTTAGATACTAGCCCTTTCTCTGATATGTCATTTGCAAATATCTTCTCCCATTCTGTCGGTTGCCTTTTGGTTTTGTTGACTGTTTCCTTTGCTGTGCAAAAGCTTTTTATCTTGATGAAGTCCCAATAGTTCATTTTTGGCCTTGCTTCCCTTGCCTTTGGTGATGTTTCTAGGAAGAAGTTGCTGTGGCTGTGGTCGAAGAGGTTGCTGCCTGTGTTCTCCTTTAGGATTTTGATGGACTCCTATCTCCCATTTAGGTCTTTCAACCATTTGGAGTCTATTTTTGTGTGTGGTGTAAGGAAATGGTCCAGTTTCATTTTTCTGCATGTGGCTGTCCAATTTTCCCAACACCATTTGTAGAAGAGACTGTCTTTTTTCCACTGTCAAATTTCCATTTCCACATTCTTTCCTGCTTTGTTGAAGATTAGTTGACCATAGAGTTGAGGGTCCATTTCTGGGCTCTCTATTCTGTTCCATTGATCTATGTGTCTGTTTTTGTGCCAGTAACATACTGCCTTGATGATGACAGCTTTGTAATAGAGCTTGAAGTCCGGAATTGGGATGACACCAGCTTTGGTTTTCTTTTTCAACATTCCTCTGGCTATTTAGGGTCTTTTCTGGTTCCATACACATTTTAGGATTATTTGTTCCATTTCTTTGAAAAAAGTGGATGGTATTTTGATAGGGATTGCATTAAATGTGTAGATTGCTCTAGGTAGCATAGACATTTTCACAATCTTTGTTCTTCCAATCCATGACCATGGAACATTTTTCCATTTTTTTGTGTGTCTTCCTCAATTTCTTTCATGAGTATTTTATAGTTTTCTGAGTACAGATTCTTTGCCTCTTTGGTTAGATTTATTCCTAGGTATCTTATGGTTTTGGGTGCAATTGTAAATGGGATCGACTCCTTAATTTCTCTTTCTTCTGTCTTGTTGTTGGTGTATAGGAATGCCACTGACTTCTGTGCATTGATTTTATATCCTGCCACTTTACTGAATTCCTGTATGAGTTCTAGCAGTTTGGGGGTGGAGTCTTTTGGGTTTTCCACATAAAGTATCATATCATCTGCAAAGAGTGAGAGTTTGACTTCTTCTTTGCCAATTCGGATGCCTTTGATTTCTTTTTGTTGTCTGATTGCTGTGGCTAGGACTTCTAATACTACGTTGGAAAGCAGTGGTGATAGTGAACATCCCTGCCGTGTTCCGCACCTTAGGGGGAAATCTCTCCGTTCTTTTCCATTGAGAATGATATCCGCTGTGGGTTTTTCATAGATGGCTTTTATGATATTGGGGTATGTACCCTCTATCCCTATACTCTGAAGAGTTTTGGTCAAGAAAAGATGCTGTACTTTGTCAAATGCTTCTTCTGCATCTATTGAGAGGATCATATGGTTCTTGTTCTTTCTTTTATTAATGTATTGTATCACATTGATTGATTTGCAGATGTTGAACCAAACTTGCAGCCCACAAATATATCCCACTTGGTCGTGGTGAATAATCCTTTTAATGTACTGTTGGATCCTATTGGCTAGTATTTTGGTGAGAATTTTTGCATCCATGTTCATCAAGGATATTGGTCTGTAATTCTCCTTTTTGATGGGGTCTTTGTCTGGTTTGGGGATCAAGGTAATGGTGGCCTCATAAAACGAGTTTGGAAGTTTTCCTTCCATTTCTATTTTTTGGAACAGTTTCAGAAGAATAGGTATTAATTCTTCTTTAAATGTTTGGTAGAATTTCTCTGGGTAACCATCTGGCCCTGGGCTCTTGTTTGTTGGGAGACTTTTGATTACTCCTTCAATTTCCTTACTGGTTATGGGTCTGTTCAGGTTTTCTATGTCTTCCTGGTTCAGTTTTGGTAGTTGATATGACTCTAGGAATGCATCCCTTTCTTCCAGATTGTCTAATTTGATGGCATATAGTTGCTCGTAATATCTTCTTATAATTGTTTGTATTTCTTTGGTATTGGTTGTGATCTCTCCTCTTTCATTCATGATTTTATTTGGTCCTTTCTCTTTTCTTTTTGATAAGTCTGGCCAGGAGTTTATCAATCTTATTAATTCTTTCAAAGAACCAGTTCCTAATTTCATTGATCTGTTCTGTTCTTTTGGTGTCTATTTCATTGATTTCTGCTCTGATCTTTATGATTTCTCTTCTCCTGCTGGGTTTAGGCTTTATTTGCTGTTCTTTCTCCAGCTCCTTTAGGTGTAGGGTTAGGTTATATATTTGAGCCCTTTCTTGTTTCTTGAGAAAGGCTTGTATTGCTATATCCTTTCCTCTTAAGACTGCCTTTGCTACATCCCAAAGATTTTGAACAGTTGTGTTTTCATTTTCATTGGTTTCCATGAATTTTTTTAATTCTTCTTTAATTTCCTGGTTGACCCATTCATTCTTTAGTAGGATGCTCTTTAGCCTCCATGTGTTTGAGTTCTTTCTGATTTTCCTCTTGTGATTGAGTTCTAGTTTCAAAGCACTGTGGTCTGAAAATATGCAGGGAATGATCCCAGTCTTTTGGTACCAGTTGAGACCTGATTTGTGTCCTAGGGTGTGATCTATTCTGGAGAATGTTCCATGGGCACTAGAGAAGAATGTGTATTCTGTTGCTTTGGGATGGAATGTTCTGAATATATCTGTGAAGTCCATCTGGTCCAGCGTGTCATTTTAAAGTCTTTATTTCCTTGTTGATCTTTTGCTTAGATGATCTGTCCATTTCAGTGAGGGGGGTGTTAAAGTCTCCCATGATTATTATATTGTTTTTGATGTGTTTCTTTGCTTTTGTTATGAATTGCCTTATATAATTGGCTGCTCCCATGTTAGGGGCATAGATATTTACAATTGTTAGATCTTCTTATTGGATAGACCCTTTAAGTAGGATATAGTGTCCTTCCTCATCTCTTATGATAGTCTTTGGTATAAAATCTAATTTGTCTGATATAAGGATTGCCACCCCAGCTTTCTTTTGGTGTCCATTAGCATGGTGAATGGTTTTCCACCCCCTCACTTTCAATCTGGGTGTGTCTTTGGATCTAAAATGAGTCTCTTGCAGACAGCATATCGATGGGTCTTGTTTTTTTATCCAATCTGATAGCCTGTGTCTTCTGATTGGGGCATTTAGTCCATTTACATTCAGGGTAACTATTGAAAGATATGAATTTAGTGCCATTGTATTGCCTGTAAGGTGACTGTTACTGTATATTGTCTGTGTTCCTTTCTGGTCTATGTTACTTTTAGGTCCTCTCTTTGCTTAGAGGACCCCTTTCAATATTTCTTGTAGGGCTGGTTTCGTGTTTGCAAATTCCTTTAGTTTTTGTTTGTCCTGGAAGCTTTTTATCTCTCCTTCTATTTTCAGTGACAGCCTAGCTGGATATAGTATTCTTGGCTGCATATTTTTCTCATTTAGTGCTCTGAAGATATCCTGCCAGTCCTTTCTGGCCTGCCAGGTCTCTGTGGATAAGTCTGTTGCCAATCTAATGTTTCTACCATTGTAGGTTACATATCTCTTATCCTAAGTTGCTTTCAGGATTTTCTCTTTGTCTCTGAGACTCGTAAGTTTTACTATTAGATGTCGGGGTGTTGACCTATTTTTATTGATTTTGAGGGGGGTTCTCTGTGCCACCTAGATTTGATGCCTGTTTCCTTCCCCAAATTAGAGAAGTTCTCTGCTATAATTTGCTCCGATATACCTTCTGCCCCTCTCTCTCTTTCTTCTTCTTCTGGGATCCCAATTATTTTAATATTGTTTCATCTTATGGTATCACTTATCTCTCAGATTCTGCCTTCCTGATCCAGTAATTGTTTATCTCTCTTTTTCTCAGCTTCTTTATTTTCCATCATTTGGTCTTCTATATCACTAATTCTCTCTTCTGCCCCATTTATCCTAGCAGTTAGAGCCTCCATTTTTTATTGCTCCTCATTAATAGCCTTTTTGATTTTGACTTGGTTAGATTTTAGTTCTTTTATTTCTCCAGAAAGGGTTTCTCTAATATCTTCCATACTTTTTCAAGCTCAGCTAGTATCTTTAAAATCATCATTCTGAACTCTAGTTCTGACATCTTACTAATGTCTGTATTGATTACGTCCCTGGCAGTCGGTACTGCCTCTTGTTCTTTTTGTTGAGGTGATTTTTTCAGTCTTGTCATTTTGTCCAGAGGAGAATAGATGAATGAGAGAACAAAATGCTAACAGGGTAACAACGACCCCAGAAAAATATACACTAAACAAATCAGAAGAGACCTGAAACCGGGGGAAAAGAAAGGGAAAGAAAGAAAAAAGAAAAAAAAAAGAATATGATAAAATATGATCAGGCTGGTGCATAGATCAGTGCCACACACTAGACTTTGGGCATATTTTGGTCTGTTAGAAGAAAGTGCCTCCCAAAATTTTAAAGAAAGAAAAACTTATATACGTACAAAAATAAGGGTAAATATGATGAAGGGATGGAATATGACTATAATGATGAAAATTATAAAAGATTTTATAAAAGGAATTGATAAGGAAAGAAGTTGGTTGAAATAAAAAAGATGAATTAAAAAAACAAAGGAGAGCATGTGATCAGGCAGGAGACTAGAACAAAGGCATACACTAGAGATTTAGGGTATATTTTCGTCTGTTAGAAGAAACTGTATCCCCAAATTTTAAAGAGAGAACAACTTATATATATACCAAAATAAAGGATAACTACTATGAAGCGATGGAATATGACTCTAAAAATGAAAAATAAAAAAGATATTTTAAAAAAGGATTGATAAGATGTTGGTTGAAAAAGGGAAAAAGAAAAATTTAAAAAAAAAACAGTTAAAAAAAATTAACTTTGAAAGACTAAAGAATCATGGTAAAAGAGCCATGAATTCTATGTGCAGTATTCCCCTAGCGCTGGAGTTCTGCCATTCTCATTGATCGGTAAACTTGGTCTTGGCCGGCTGTTCTTGCTGATCTTCTGGGGGAGGGGCCTGTTGCCGTGGTTCCCAAATGTCTTTGCTGGAGGTGGAATTGCCCCGCCATTGACGGGAGCCTGGCTAAGTAATCTGCTCAGGTTTGCTCTCAGGAGCTTTTGTTCCCTGCAAGCTTTCCGTTCGGCTTTGGAGGACGAGAGTGAAAATGGCGGCCTCCCAATCTCCACCCCGGAGGAGCGGAGAACTCGGGGACCCGCTCCTCAGTGAGCCCCAGAGAAAAGCAGTCAATCACTCCCATCTCCCCGGTCTCCGGCCGCACTCCGTGCTCACCCGGCCTGTGACTTAGCGTTTCTATCTCTGGCACCGAACACGGTGTGGAGTCCAAACCCAGCAGATCCCTGCGGTGCACTCCTGTGCCACTCCCCCCGGGGGAGGAAGGGGAGTCTCCCCGGATCTGCCGCTTGTTGGGTCCCTGCTGGAGGAGCAGTGGCCCGACTGTGCCGTGGATCACGGTTTATGGCAACCCCGAGCTGAGAGCCCGCTCCTCGGCTCCGTCTCTGTAGCCGGCTTCCCCGCTCTGATACCTGGGAGCTCTGCCGCACTCAGTCACCCCCAGTCTTTCTATGACCCCGAGGGTCCTGAGACCACACTGTCCCATGAGGGTTCCACGCCGTGCTTAGCCACTGGAGCGATGTCCCTCAGCGGAGCCGACTTCTAAAATTCCGATTTTGTGCTCCGCTGCTCTATCACTTGCCAGAAGTGGCCATTGGAGGCCCCCTCCCCCGCCGTCTATCCTCCCGAATATCGCCTCAGATTCACTTCTCCGCACGTCCTACCTTCCAGAAAGTGGTCGCTTTTCTGTTCAGAGAGTTGCTGCTATTCTTTTCTTCCATCTCCTGTTGAGTTCGTAGGTGTTCAGAATGGTTTGATCCCTATCTAGCTGAATTCCTGGGACCAGATGAAATTTAAGTCTCCTACTCCTCAGCCATCTTGCTCCTCCACAATATACACTTTTAACAACTTTTCTACATATCCTACAGCAGTGATAACTAGACTCTTTATGTTGTACCTTGTATGACTCGTACTTATTTATCTTATAACCAGAAGTTTGTACCTTTTGACTGCCTTCCTCCAGTTCCTCTTGCTCTCACCCTTATCTCTGGTAACTACAAATCTGATTTTTTTTTTTCTATAAATTCAGTGGATTTTTTTTTAGATTCCATATATAAATAAGATCATATCATATTTGCCTTTCTGTCTTTTACACTTAACATAATGCCTTCAAGTTTCATCCATGTTGTCAAAAATGGTAGCATTTCCCTTTTTTTCCCCTATGACTGAATAATAGTTTATTGTGTAGATGTGTATGTGTGCACACATATATACCACAACTTCTTTATCCATTTATTCAGTGATTGACACTTAGTTTGTTTCCATGCCTCAGTTATTGTAAATGATGCTACATAAAAATATGGATGGGGGAAATGTAGTATCTTTTGAGTTGTTGTTTTCATTTCCTTTGTATATATTCCCCAAAGTGGAATTTCTGGATCATATGCTAGTTCAATTTTTAATTTTTTGAGGAACCTCTATACCGTTTTCCATAGTGGCTGCATCAATTGGTAACCCCACCGTCAGTGCACAAGGGTTCCCTTTCCTCCACATACATGTCAGCATTTGTTATCTCTTGCCATTTAATGAGGGCCATTCCAGTAGGCATGAGGTGATAGTTCTTTTTGCTTTTAATTTGAATTTCTTTAAAGACTAATGATGTTGAGGAACATTTCTGCATGTCCCCATTCCTATATCTTCTTTAGGGGAAAAAAAAAAAAACTATTCAGGTCTTTTGCCCCCTGTTTTAATTGGATTATTTGGTTTTTTGCTATTGAGTTATAGGAGTTCTTTATATATTTTGGATTTTAACTTCTTATCAAATACATGGTTCACAAATATTTTCTCCCATTCTTTGGTTGATTTTTCACTTTGTTGATGGTTTTCTTTGCTGTGCAGAAGCTTTTTAATTTGATGTTCTAACAGTTTTTGTTTGAGTCTTCTGGATTTTCTACATATAAAATCATGTTATCTGAAAATGGAGAAAATTTTACTTCTTCCATTATATTTCTGATGTCTTCTCTTTTTCTTAGCCTGATTGCTATAGCTCAGACTTCTGGTACTATATATTTTAAAAGATTTTATTTATTTATTTTATTTTATTTTATTTTATTTTATTTTATTTTATTTTAATGAGAGAGAGAGAGAATAAGTGAGGGGGAGGGGCAGAGGGGAAGAGAGAAAGAATCTCCAGGAGACTCTATGCTGATCATAGAGCCTGACATGAGACTCCATCTCATGACCCTGAGACCATGATCTGAGCTGAAACCAAGAGTCAGACGTTTAACTGACTGAGCCACCCAGGTGCTCCTGGTACTATATTGAATAGGAATGTCACAGATCGGCATCCTTGTCTTTTTCCTGATCTTAGGGGAGAGTTTTCAACTTTTTACGGTTTAGTATGATGTTAGCTGTGGGTTTGTCTTATATGGCCTTACTATATTGAGATTTATTGCTTCAGTGCTTAATTTGTTAAGTGCTTTTATCGTGAATGGATGATTTTTGTCAAATGCTTTTTCTGTGTCTAGTGTAATAATCATATGATTCTTTCATTCTGTTAACATGATATATCACATAACAGTGCTTATGTTGAACCATCCTTACATCCCAGGAATAAATCCCACATGATCATAGTGAATGATCCTTTTAATGTATTGTTGAATTCAGTTTGCTAATATTTGTTGAGGAATTTTGCATTCATATTCATCAGGGAATTTGACCTGTAGTTTTCTTTCCTGTAATGTCTTTATCTGGCTTTCATTCAGGATAATGCTGGCCTCATAAAATGAGTTTGAATGGATTCCATCTTCTTTGATTTTTTTTTTGTGGGGGGGGGAGGTGAGAGTTTGAGAAAGATTGATGTTAATTCCTTTTAAAATGTTTGATAAAATTTACCTGTGGAGCCCTCTGGTTCTGGGCTTTCTTCATTGAGTCAGTAGTCAAAAATCTCCCAATCACCTTACTAGTAATCAATCTATTCAGATTTTCTATTTCTTTCTGATTCAGTTTCCAGAGCTTGTTTGTTTCTAATATTTCTATTTATTTTAGGCTGTCCAGTTTGTTGATATATAATGCATAGTAGTCTCTTGATCCTTTGTATTTCTGGTATCATTTGTAATGTCTCCTTTTTCATTTATAATTTTATTCATTTGGTCATCTCTCTTTTTACCCTATTTGTCTAGCTAAAGGTTTATCAATTTGATTTATCCTTTTAAAGACCCATCTCTTAGTCTGGTTAATTGTTTATATTGTTCTTTTGTTTTTATTATTTCTTCTGCTAACTTTGGGGTCAATTTGCTCTACTCCTTTTTCTGGTTCTTGAAGATGTAGAGTTAGGTTGTTTATTAGTTTTTTTGTTTTTTGTGGTTTTTTTTTGTGTGGGTTTTTTTTTTTTTTTTTTTTTTTTTTGCCTCATTATATAAACATTTATTGCTATTAACTGTCCTCTTAGAACTGCTTTGCAGAATCCCATAAGTTCTGGTATGTTGTCTGCTTTTTCATTGGTCTCAAGATTTTTTCTTTTACTTTTTAATTTCTTCTTTGGTACATTTGATCCATTGGTTGTTCAGGAGAGTGTCATTTAATTTCCATGTATTCATGAATTTACCAGTTTTTCTCTTGCCATGATTTTTAGTCATATCGTCATGGTCAAAGAAGATACTTGATGTGATTTCAGTTCTTGAATTTGCCAAGACTTGTTTTGTGGCCTAAAGTATGGTCTATCCTAGGAAATGTTCCATGTATATTTAAGAAGAATGTATATTCTGCTGTTGTTGGATAGAACGTTTTGTATATGTCTGTTAGGTCCATTTGTAGTGTTCAAATCTGCAGTTCCTTTATTCTCTGGATGATCTATTCATTGTTGACAATAGGATATTAAAGTCCCCAACTATCGTTCTATTGCTGTGTGTATCTCCTTTTAGATCTGTTAGTTTTTACTCTATATATTTAGATGCTGCAGTGTTTGGCACATATTTACAATTATTATATTTTCTTCATGAATTGACATTTTATCATTATATAATGACCTTCTTTGTCTCTTTTTACCATTTTTAGTTGAAAGTCTACTTTGTCTAATATAAGTATAGCTACCCCTGCTTTTGTTTTATTGTTATTGTTACTATTTGCTTGAAATGTCTTTTTGTTATCACTTCACTCTCAGTCTATATGTCTTTGAGGCTAAAGAATCTCTTGTAGGCAGTTTATCTTTGTATATTGTTGTGTTTTTTAAATCCATTCAGCCATTTTGTATCTTTTGAGAACTTTATGTTTAAAGTAATTGTTGATAGGTAAGGACTTACTATGGCCATTTTGCTAATTGTTTTCTGGTTGTTCTGTAGACCCATTGTTCCCTGTTTCTTATCCTGCTGTGTGTTTTTTTTTTTTTTTTTCATGTTTTGATGTCTTTTGATGCCAGTATTTTTTTTACTTCATCATGTTCTTTTTTGTAATTTAGGTTTTTCCTTGTTGTTACTATAAGGCTTACATAAAATATCCAAAAAAAATTATAACACCCTATTTAAGCTGATAATGACTTGACTTAAATAGAAGTCCTAAACTTTATGCTTTTTTCTCCTCCCTCTCACATTTTAGTTATTGCTATTAAAATTTACATGTTTTTATATTATGTAACTAGTAACAGATTTTTGTAGTTAAGGTTATTTCTACTACATTTATTCTTTAAAACTTTTAAACTAGAGTTGTTGATGAATTATGAGCCATCACTACCATATTACAGATTCTAACTTTGATGCTATGTTTACCATTACTAGTGATTTTTAGTGCTACTTTTTAAAGTGTTTATGTTAGTTAGTGTCTTTTTACTTCCACTTAAACTCCTTTAGCATAAGACTGGTCTAGTGGTAATGAACTCCCTCAGCTTTTGTTTTCTGGGGGAAACCTTTATCCCTACTTCATTTCTGAAGGGCAGCTTTGCTGGGTATAGAATTCTGGATTGCCAGGGTTTTGTTTTGTTTTGTTTTTAATATATTAAATATGTCATCACATTATCTCCTAGCTTGAAAAGTTTGTTGAGAAATCTGCCTAGAGTCATATGGGAGTTTCTTTGTATGGAACTTCTTTCATCTTGCTGCTTTTAAAATTCTTTGACTTTGATAATTTAATTACAGTGTGTTTCAGTACAGCCCTATTCGGGCTGTTCTCTTATTGGATTGGACTGTTGGCTTGGGTTTCTTATCCAAATGAGAGGCTGGGCTCTGTAGTTGCCTGGATTTTCTGGTCAAGCTATAGAACATCATGTCTAGGTACTACAGGTGTCCTTTAACAACATAGGTTTGAACTGCACAAACCTACTTGTATGTGGATTATTTTTGATAAATACAGAACTATAAATGTATTTTCTCTTCCTTATGATTTTTAGCATTTTTTTTTTTTTTTTAAAGATTTTATTTATTTATTTGAGAGAGAGAGAATGAGAGACAGAGAGCATGAGAGGGAGGAGGGTCGGAGGGAGAAGCAGACTCCCTGCTGAGCAGGGAGCCCGATGCGGGACTCGATCCCGGGACTCCAGGATCATGACCTGAGCCGAAGGCAGTCGCTTAACCAACTGAGCCACCCAGGCGCCCTCTTCCTTATGATTTTTAAATAACATTTTCTTTTCTCCAGCTTACTTTATTGTAAGAATACAGTATATAATATACCATACAAAATTGGTGTTAATTGACTTATCAGTAAGACTTTCACTCAACAGTAGGCTATTAGTAGTTAAGTTTTGGGGGAGTCAAAAGTTACAGATTTTCAACTGTATGGGAGATTGGCACACCTAACCCCTACATTATTCAAGGGTAACTACATATTCAGTAGTAGATAGGGCTATGAATCCATTTTTCTGCCCTGGTGGGACAGCAGGACAGTACCAAGGGCCTGTAAAGCTCATGCTTGGGGACCTGACTTAGGAGAGTATGCACTGAATTCCTTGGTTAGGTGAGACCTACAATTTTGCTGTGCAAATGGGGAAAGTTGTGAGCTGTGTTTCCAAGTGCCACTATAAGCAGGGCTTTTGTTGCATCTTCCTCTGTGCTCTGTGCTAGTCAGTGAGGCTGAAGGTTGTATTCAGCAATGAGTGGGGCTATGAATTAGTTTCCCTGCCTGGGCACAGTGGGAAGAGTTCTAAAAATGGTAAAGCTCTTTGTTTGTTGTCTTAACTCAAACCAACTAATGCCCCAAGTTTCATATGAAAAGGGCCACTGACTTTGCACTGCAGACTGTCAACTCTGACTGTGCATCTCAGCTTGAGCATTGCTAGTTTATGCAGCTTCCAGGTATTCTTACTGGCCTTTCTGTTCAGATGGGCCTGGGAGACACTCTTCACAGCAGGTGGAGCTATGTCTCCATTCCCTTGCCTGAGTTGGATGGGGAGGGGCCACTTAAAGCCTCTGCCAATTTTTCCCAAGTAGTTTTTCTGGTCCTAGTTGTCTGGAAGCCACCCTCATCCATAGCTATGAATTATTCCCAATGTCCAGGCATACCAGAAGAATACTCTAAACCCAGTACTGGCTTTATTATAAGGGCTAACAGCTCTGTCCTGATGGAGTTCTTGAACAGCCTTTCTGGTTAGATGGAAGAATAGCTTCTAGGTCTACTTGGCAATACATTTGGTCAGATAGAGTCCAGGAGGCAGAACCCTCCATCTTGGCTATGAACCAATCCCCCTGTCTGGGCTTAGCAGGGGAACTTTTCATGACTGGTACTGGTTTTGCTCTGGTGGTGATGAGCTCTGCCTACCCATCTCTCACCTTGAGTGTTCCTAGGCTACACAGCTTCGAGGGACTCTAACCAGGCCCCACCAGCACATAGGACTGCAACTCAGCTCCCTGCTTTGGTGTGGGCAAACCAGATTCTAGGGCCATAAAAGCTTGTTTGGGGACCTGAATCAGGCATGTCTGCACTCCATTGAGTTCCCAGTTAGAGCATGCTCCCCACTCCCCAACTTTGTTCTGCAGCTGAGCAAAACATTTGATTGGGATTACTCCTAGGGTCCTGCAGGTATGAACTCATCTGCTAATATCCATGTGCTCAGTTGTTGCAAGCACCTTCCCCTGCTCTGTCACAGTCAGATTCTCAGTAGCTGGATCTTACAGATTCCTCTATAATCCCCATCAGGTGAGACCAGAGCATGGGCTCCCACAAAGCAACCCACAGTGCTGGAGGGTCTGATTGTCCCCTGCCCAGGCTCTGCTTTCCCACTGGAGGAAACAGATGTCTGCATGGTACTGCACTGGCCTGGGAGGAGGGGCAATGTGGCCAGTACGTAGCCACCCCTTTTACCTTTCTAATGCAGTCTGTCTTGGTCTCTGTGGTGCAGGGGAGTCCTTCAGCTTCACCCTGTGTTCTGGAATTCTCTCAGTGGTGTCTTGTTCATGAATAGTTGTTAATTGTTTTTCTTGTGAGGGAAAGAAAAGTCAAGAACAACTTAGGTCACCATCTTGGTGATGTCACTCTAGGTATCTGATTTTAGGAATAGATATCCAAGATGAGAAAAGCCTAAGGAAATGCTAGGACAGTGGACCATGGATTTTTGCTAGAGCAATGTCCTCAACAGCTTTCTTGCAAGTGATTATATTTTATCACCTGTACTGAGTGATATGATGAAGCAAGACATCATACTCATCTATGAGATGGAGGAAACTCAACTCCATCTATATCAACACATTAGGGGTTAAGTATCCAGCCCAAGGAAGACAGAGACTTCTTTCTATTACTTTCTATCCCATGTGGACATCTTATCCTAATAATTTAGGAGTTGTGTAAACACAAATATGGGTTTCTGGAAATATGCCCCTAGATTGGTGTGAACATGTTTTGAAAGGTTTGGGGAGAGTGGTTAAGCAAGATTGAGATTCCAGAGCTGTAATATTGAGTATCATAAAAATGCTATAATAAATTATGACAAGAAGTACAATGAGATTGTGAAAAAGGTATCAGATTTAGATTAGAAGAATCATGGAAGTTTCCTTGAGGAAGGGGAATGTAATCTAAATCAAATGAAGAGGAGTTAGGTAAATAATGGAGAAGAGAGCCCTCTTGGCATTGGGGTTAGTATGGATAAGAGTTCTAAGGTGGTAAATATCTTGGTGAGAAAAGTGGGCAAGATGACGCTGGAGAAACATAGAGTCCAGATCATACAGGGTGGATGAAGATAAGAAATTTTATCCCCAATAAAATACCATTGAAAAGTTTAAATATTATTGATGGTTCTCATTATTAGATTTGTGATTCAAAAATATCACATTTTCTTCTGTGTGGAGAACAGTTTGGTGAAGGGCAGAATTAAAAATGAGATGTGAGGAGCAGTTAGAAGACTGCATAAATCCAAGTGGAGATAATGGTGAGTTGTACTATAATGATATATGAAAAAATTAATAAAAGTGTAAAGATTTTTCTGCATTTGGCAATGACTAGGATTTGGACATGGATTTGGTATGTATATTACGGGGGTTAAAATGCGAAGAAATGTATTCTCAATTATTTCCCAATATCTGGAACGGGACATTGAAGAGATGAAGGTAACATTTCAATATTAGTCAAAACAGTTACTGCTTATTAGTCTCTGGGGGAGATTTGCTGCTTCAGCTTTACTTTTATATTTTATCTCAGCATTCTACAGATACATATTGAGATGGATAATATTTAAAATTTTTCCCTTCTTTTTATGCAGGCAGATACCAACCCACACACTAATATACACATTATATAATTATCTGAACAATTATAGCTTTAAGAGCTTGATTTCCTTTCTTCCATCCCACATACTTCTTTATGTACCTCTACCCACCTAAGTTCTACACTTAAGAATATAATTTAGAGTTTTTAAAGGGCATGTAATGTCCAAATCAACTTATGGTTGGAGAAATTACTAAATTAAGCATCACAACATCAGTAAGTAAAGCATGCCTTGTTAGTAACTCCCATACTATGGGGACTTAGAATAACCAAATACAGCATTTACTGTAAGTGTTACTATAAAACAGCATGAATACATTGTAACACTGATCTAGTAAAGTTCTTTTTAAGCTTGGCAATATTTAACCCAAAACGTAAGGAAAATTTCTCTATAAACAAAAGCAAATATTTTAATACTTTTTGCATATTTAACTTGACTTGAAAATGGTACATTTGCAGATTTTGTCACTCAAGAAAAGACATTTAAGAAATATTAAGCCAACAAATTCCATAATTGTGATATTGCCTAGCCATATGCTTTCTCCATTTTTAAAAATCAATCATAGCAAAAACTGAATAACAGAGCTAACTGGAAAATCATAAGCATCTAATGAACAAAAGTATAACTTTCAGTGGTTCACAGTAGAATAGCACATGGGATCTACCATTACATAAGCTCAAATAGAGTCAAACTGCCTTTAACAAAGAGGCCTTTGTTTAACTGGATCAGAGTATGAAACAGTTCTGCCTCTGGACATTGTCAAAAACAATAAAGCAATCAGCTAGCCATTACTGACTGGGTGTGATACCAAACTGGGCAGATAGCTTAACAAAGATTAGGGAAAGAGATAAAGCACCCTGCTAAAAACATTGTCATTCCTGGCATCTGTTCACATGTCTAAAGCTGCACTGTAAGATGAACAATGGGGGGGCAAGGAGAGAATAGATGTCAGTAAAATGATCCATCCTAGTTACTAAATCAAAAGAAAAAAGTTAACATCACTTCAAAGAAATGAAATTTTAAAATGAAATTAATGAAATCTAAAATAGAAAAACAATAAAGAAAATAATCTCAAAAATTGGTTCAACAAAATTGACAAATTTTAGATAGATTGACAAAGCCAAAAAGATTAAAATTATTAAAATAAAAGAGACATTACTATTGAACTTAAAATATTAAATGATTATAAAGAAATATTAACAATCTATGGTAATAAAGTAGATAACAGACATAATGGACAAATTCCTAGAAAGATATAAACTATAAAAATTGAGTCAAGAAGAAATAGAAAATCCGAATAAGTCATAAGAAGCAAAGAACTTGAATTAATAATAATAATTTTTAAAAACCAACCATAAAGTCCAGGCCAAGATGGCTTCATTGGTGACTTTGTACTCTTGAATGAAAAATTAATACCAATTCTTCCAATACTCTTCCTAAAAATATAAGAGGAAAGTACACTTAGCAACACATTCTGAGCCTGGTATTCCCTGATACAAAAATGAGAAAAATCCACCAGTAGGCAAGAAAATTGGAGACCAAAATCTTTGTGAAGATAGGATAAAAAAAATAACAAAATACTAGTAAGTAAATTCAGCACCATCTAAAAATTATTATATACCATGACCAAGTGGGATTTTCCCATACATGAAAGATTGGTTTAACATCTCTAGTAATATAATGAAGCGCCCAAAACACATAATCATCTCAATAGATGCAGAAAATACTGACAGAATCAACTTTACATTATAAACATATTCAAAAACTAAGAAAATTTTAAACTTCAAAGAAGGGAAAATTCCTCATTCTGATAAAAGGCACCTATAAAGAACCTTTAGTTATACATATTTGTGAAAGAATATAGTCACCTTGTTATCAGTAACAGGACTAGAATGTTTACTCTCACCATTTTCTTTCAACATCATACTTGAGTTAGCCAGGGCAATTATGCAAAAAGTTCACGTAAAAGTCATTCATACTTGGGGCACTTGGGTGACTTAGTTGGTTAAGCGTCTGACTCTGGATTTCGGCTCAGGCCATGATCTGAGGGTTGTGAGATCAAGCTCCCTGTTAGGCTCTATACTCAGAGGGAGAGTCTGCTTGAGATTCTTTCTCTCCCTCTGCCTCTGCCTCTCCCTACACACTGCCCCCTGCATGTGGCTTGCTCTCCCTCTCAAATGAATAAATCTTAAAAAAAAAAAAAAAAAAAAAAAACTTTTCTCTTTCCAGTATTAATGGCTATCTCTATTTGTAAATGATTATGTATATGAGTGTGTGCAGATATATTCCAGAAGAATCCACTTAAAAACCATTAAAACTAATAAATGAACACAGCAACTTTTCAGTTTACAAGATCAATATCAAATATGAATAATATTTCAATATATTTATGCTGAACAATATAAAATCAAATTAATAAAACAATTATATTCAAAATATGAAATACTGAGGACTAAACTGAAGGAAAAAAGTACAAACCTTATACGAAGAAAACTACAAAGCATTATTAGAAAATTTAAAGAAGACCTAAATAAATGGAAAGACATTTTTTGTTCATGAAATGAAAAATTTAATATTATTAAAAATATCAATACTCTACACATTGATCTATAAATTCAAAGCAATCTGCCAACATCTCATCAGGTTTCTTTGAAAAAATGGACAAACTATTCCTAACATGCATACAGAAATTCATAAAGAAATTCAAAGTAAACAACCAAAACTATCCTGAAAAAGTTGTAGTATTCACTTCCTCATTTCAAAAGTTACTACAAAACTGCAGTAAACAAGATTGTGTGGTGCTGGCATACATATAGGCATATAGATCAATGGAATAGAACTGAGACTTAAAAAACCTATACATCTCTGGTCAGTTGATTTTAAGCAGAGTGTCAAGATCATTCAGTGGGCAAATAATAATCTTTTGAATGTGTGGTGTTGGGACATTTGGAGAGCCACATGCAAAGGAATGAAATCGAACTATCCCACCTCATATAAAAATTTAACCCAAAATAGTTCAATACATAAATGTATGAGCTAAGACCATAAAGCTCTTAAAACAGGGATAAATATTAATGACCTTACATTAAACAATGGTTTCTTAGATATGATTTCAAAAGTACAAATGACAAAAGACAAAACATATAAACTTCATTAAAATTAAAAATGTTTATCCTTCCAAAGACACCATCAAGAGACATTTCACACAATGGGAGAAAATATTTGCAAATTATATATATGATAATAGGCTTGTATCTAGAATATATAAATACATCATAAGTCATTAGGGGAATATAAACCAAAACCACTATAAATATTTGGGCTCTTTTCATAATTTGGCTCTTGTTGATAATGATGCTATAAACATCAGGGTGCATGCATCTCTTTGAATCATTATTTTGTATCCTTTGGTTAAATACCTAGTAGTTCAATTGCTGGATCTTAGGGTAGTTCTATTTTTAACTTTTTGAGGACCTCCATACTGTTTTCCAGAGTGCTACACCAGTTTGCATTCCCCCCAACAGTGTAAGAGGGTTCCCCTTTCTCTGTGTCCTCCCCAACACCTGGTGTTTCATGTGTTGTTAATTTTAGCCATTCTAACACGTGTGAGGTGATAACTCATTGTAGTTTTGAACTACCACCTGATACTTACTTGGAATGTCTATAGTAAAAATACAGAAAATAACAAATGTTGAAGATGTTGAGAAATTGGAATCCTCATGCATTGCTGATGGGAATGTAAAGTGGTGTAGCCTACTTGGAAAACAGTTTGGCTGTTCCTTGAAAGGTTAACATAAGAGTTATCATATGACTTAGCAGTTCTACTTTAAGAATGGATGAATGGATAAATACAATGTGAGATATCCACACAATGGAATATTATTCAACCATAAAATTTGAAATAGTGATACATGCTAGTACCCTGATGAACCTTTAAAATATACTAATGAAACAAGTCAAACACAAAAGAAGACATACTATATAATT
Source organism: Phoca vitulina (assembly GCF_004348235.1). NCBI lineage: Eukaryota > Metazoa > Chordata > Mammalia > Carnivora > Phocidae > Phoca > Phoca vitulina. The sequence goes on along the minus strand of NW_022589713.1, from coordinate 31,483,895 downwards.
CCATTTCTATGAAATATCCAGTATATATAAATCTGCAGAGAAAGAAAGTAGATTAGTAGTTGCCTAGGCCTGAAGGGAAGAGTTGGAGAGAAGTGAGGAGTGATTGCTAATGAATATAGGTTTTCTTTTGAGAAGGTTAAACATCTTTTAAATTGATTGTGATGATGGCTGTACAACTCTGTGAGTATAAAAAAATTGTGTACTTTATGTAAGTTATGTGATTTATAAAGATGTTATAAAATTAAACTTTGAGGATATAGGAAGTGGATAAATTAAAGAACTTGGTAAAAACATTATTTTCATAAGTTATGACAAACCTCTGGAATTAATTTGTGATAGTTGCATGTGATAAGGAAAAAGGCAAGAGTACAGAAAAGTGAGAATTTTAAGGTTTTTATCTTTAGGTTATGGGAAAACAAACATAAGATTTAGATATGAAAAATAAAGATGATAAGTTTAAAATAATAAGGTGTAACCACTAGAAAAAATAAACATTGAAAATAATAAAAAATTTAAGAAATTAGTTTAGTTAGTAGAAGGCAGGATAGTAGAACAAAAGAATAGCAAATAGTTGAAAATAGAAAAATAGAAACAAAAGCAGAAATAACTTCAAACATAAAATCTCAAATAAAAATGGCTTATCTTCATGGTAAAAATATATAAAATTATAGATTACAATGAAAAATAATATCCTGGAATATATTATTTATAAGAGATTTACTTAAAAGAAAGTGATACAAAAATACTGAAAATAAAGGCAAGAAAAGTTTAATCAGGTAAATATGGAGCAAAAATTTAAAAAAAAATGATATCAGACAAAACAGAATTTAATGGATAGAAACGTAACTTCTCTGTAAAGTGTAGAATATATAAAACAACCAAGAAACTATAGAAGCTTAAAAGTGACTATTAAATTTGTGTTCTCTAATACACCTCTCTAGAATGCAATTTTCAGTACAGTTAAACAGATCAAGTAATCAAAAAATAAGTTAAATACATAGAATATTTGATTATGCAATGATTTAGCTTGACTTCTTGTGTGTGTATGTGTAGGTTTATCCAACATTAGGCTCTACAAATTCAGAATACAATTTTTTCCTAGTACTTATGAAACAGGAAAATATGCCACAACCTAAACTGTACAAATGTGTTAATATATTCCAAAACAACATCAGACACTATGATGAATGAACATAAAATATAATAGTAATAAAAAATTGATAAGATGTGAAAAATATTAAGTATATTATAGCAAAACAGACACATATTAAAATAGTAAAACAAAACACTCCTAGTTATAAAGATAAACACACATGAAAAACTATGAAATATGTAGAGCTGGGTATTAATGAAATCGTTGAGTGTCATTAATGGTGGGATGCAACTTCACAATTTGGGAATTAGATAAACATTTACAACTACAAATGCATTTATAAGAAAACGAAAAAAGTTTAAGCTCATTGTTTAGAATCTATAAAAATTACAACACAAAAACAGAAAGATGCAATAAAGGTAACAGTAATAAAAATTTTAAAAACACACAGTGACCTAAAACTTAATAGCAAGGACATAAAAAAACTAAAAGCAGATCTGTGAAGAGCCTTATAATGTCATGAAAACTTTTGACAATATTCAGAAAAATAAAAAATGAAAAGGCAGTGAGCATGCAGAAATAAGTATTGCTATAAATTTTGTGGTATAAAATGTTATTGAATATTAAAAATAAATTTAAAATCTGGTTGAATTGTATATATTAATATAAAAGTATAAAGTGCTAAGATTGTGCAAAAAAGAAATGGAACATTATATGGAAAAGTAACACTTAAATAAAATTGAAATGCTGCTCAGAAATTTTTCCACAGTCAATGCCTACCCTACCCTACTAGTTTAATGAACATGTTCTACCAAATTTGCAGTGGCAAATAACTTTCATTTTATTTAAATTTTGTCCAAAAACAGGATAGCAAGCTTCCCAACTAATTTTATGGGCCTAGACAGTCATGCAAACAAATTCAGATAAATGTAATTCAAACTATGGGCAATTATGTCTATGGATTTAAAATTTCTCAGTGCATATTAGCTGATTGAATAAAATAGTACCTAAAAATTGGTGGTTAAGAAGGGTTTGAGAATTGTAATCAGGTTTATAATTTCAAAAATCAAGCAATGTGATGTCATATAGATAAATTTTTCAAAAATCATTGAATGCGTCAGCAGAAATGGAGAGGCACTTGAACATTTCCCTGTGAAACAACATGGAAGAACCTTAAATTACTGTGAACTGAGAGAAGCCAGTCTGAGAAGGCTACACAGTGTATGATTTCCAACATTCTGGAAAAGACAAACCCTAGAAACAGTAAAAAGATCAGTGGTTGCCAGAAGTTCACAGAAAAGGGCCCAGGGATGAGTAGGAGAGCACAGGAGATTTTTAGGACAATGCAACTATCCTGTATAATACTATAATGGTAGATACATGAAATTATTCATTTGTTAAAACCTATAGAACTGTACAAAAGAAAGCATGAAGCCTAATGTAAACCACAGGATTTGGTTAATAATCTGCCAATATTGGTTCATCAATTGTAATGAATGTACTACACTAATGCAGGGTGTTAATAATAGGAAAAACTGTCAGGAAGGGAGAGGGGCTATACAAGAACTAAAGCAACAAAAAAATAAACCCAGGATACATGTTCTTTTCAAGTGCACATAAAAATTCTCCATGCTAGAACATGTTAGGCTTCAAAAGTCTCAATAAAATTAAAAGAATTAAATTATACAAAGTATGTTCTGACTTCAGTGAATGAAAATAAAAATTGATAACAAGGAAAACTGGAAAATTCATAAATATGTGGAAAGTAAACAGTCCACTCTTAACCTGTAGGTTGAAGGAAAAATCACAAGAGAAATCAGAAGATGTTTTGAGATAAAATAAAAAGAAAACACACTTGCTGAATTCAGAGAAAACAGTGCTCTGATGGAAAGTTACAGCTGTTAGTGCTATCACATCAGTAGCCTAACTTTTTGCTATAAGTAACCAGAAAGAGTACAGAAAACAAAATCCAAAGTTAGCAGAAAGAAGGAAATAATAGACTAAAGTGGAAATAAATGAAGAATAGAAAAAATAATGAAAATCAGTGAAACCAAGTTTGTTCTTTGAAAAGATCAACAAAATTGGCAAACCTTTAGCTAGCCAAATAATAAAGGAAACTAATATAAAATCAGAAATGAATCCAGGAACATTACTACTGACTTTACAGAAATAAAAAGGATTATAAGAGGGCGCCTGGGTGGCTCAGTTGGTTAAGCGACTGCCTTCGGCTCAGGTCATGATCCTGGAGTCCCTGGATCGAGTCCCACATCGGGCTCCCTGCTCGGCAGGGAGTCTGCTTCTCCCTCTGACCCTCCCCCCTCTCATGTGCTCGCTCTCTCTCATTCTCTCTCTCTCAAATAAATAAATAAAATCTTTTAAAAAAAAAGGATTATAAGAGAAAACTATGAAAAATTATAGGACAGCAAAATTAGATAACCTTCATTAAATGGACAAATTCCTAGGATCAGAAAAATATTAAAACTGACTTAAGAAAATCTAAGTAAGACTATAACTAGAAAGGAGACTGAATCAGTAATCAAAAACACGCCAACAAAGAAATGTCCAAGCCCAGATATTCTACCAAATATTCTACCAATATTCTACAAAATATTTAAAGAAGATTTAACACTAATCTTTCTCAAACTCTTCCCAAAAAAAAGGAACATTTCCTATCTCGTTCTATGAAGCCAACATTACCCTGTTACCCAAGCCAGACAAAAACATCACAGGAAAACTATAGACCAATAACTCATATGAATAGAGATGCAAAAATCCTCAACAAAATAGTAGCAAACTGAATCTAGCAGCATGTTGAAAGAATTATATGTAATAATCACATGGGGTTTATCCTAGAACTCTAAGGTTAGTTCCACATATTGAAAGTCAATTAATGTAATATGCCATATTAGCATAATAAACAACCATCTCAACTGATACACAAAAAACATTTGGCAAAATGTGACACACTTTCATGATAAAAACTATTCAACAAGCTAGGAATAAAAGGTAAAGTTCACAACATAGTGTAGGGCATTTATTAAAAAACTGTCCAGAGCTAACACCATACTCTATGATGAAAGAGTGAAACTTTCCCCTTCCATCAGGAAAAAGATGAGAATTCCCCTTTTTGCCAGTCTAATCAAAATTGTACCAGAAGTCCTAGTGAGAGGTGTTAGAAATGAAAAACAAAAGGCATACAAATTGAAAAGGAAAAAGTAATACTATCTCTATTCACAAATGACACAATCTATTTATAGAAAATCCTAAGGAATCACCACAAAAACTATCAGACCCAATAAATCTAACAATGTTGCAAGATACAAATCAACACAAAAATCAGTTGTATTTCTACACAAAAGAAATGAACAACTGAAAAAAACACTAAACATTATCATCAAAAATAATATAATACACAGGAATAAATTTAACCATGGAAGTGCAAGATTTGTATACTGAAATGTACAAAACATTGCTGAAATAAATTTAAAAAGACCTAAATAAATGGAAAGACATTCCTATTCATGTAGGATTAGAAGATTTAGTATTGCTAAAATGGTAATATTCCCTGAAGTGCTGTACACCTTAAATGTAATTCCTATCAAATTTCTACTGACCTTATTTTGCAAAAATGGAAAATGTTTTCTTAAAACTCATAGAATTACAAGGGTTCTTGTGATAGTTAATTTTATATGTCAACTGGGCCATGCGTGCCCAGATACTTGGTCAAACATTCTTCTGGATGTTTCTGTGAGGTTGTTTTTGGATGAGATTAACATTCAGATTGTTAAAATGAGTAAAGCAGATTGCTCTCCCTAATGTGGGTGGGCTTCATCTGGTCAGTTAAAGGTCTGAATAGAATGAAAATCAGGCCCTTCTCCAAATAAGAGGGAATTCAAACTAGTATATCATCTTTTTCCTGCCTTCAGATTTAAACTGAAACATGTATTCCTGAGTGTCAAGCCTGCCAGTCTTCAGACTGAAAATACACCACCAACTCTCCTGGTCCTCAGGTCTTCAGGCTCAAACTGGAACCACACCACTGGCTCTCCTGAGTCTTTAACATGCTGACTTATCCTGCAGATCTTGGGAGTTGTCAGCATCCATTATCATGTGAGCCAACTCTCAACAGATAAACATGTATCCTATTGGTTCTGTTTCTCTGGGGAACACTGAACAATACAGACCTAAAATAACCAAAACAATCCTGGTAATGAAGAACAAAATTGGAAGAGTCATAGTTCCTGCTTTCAAAATTTACTACAAATCTACAGTAATCATGCTGGTGGTACTGGCATAAGAATAGACATACAGGGCGCCTGGGTGGCTCAGTTGGTTGAGCGACTGCCTTCGGCTCAGGTCATGATCCTGGAGTCCCGGGATCGAGTCCCACGTCGGGCTCCCCGCTCAGCGGGGAGTCTGCTTCTCCCTCTGATCCTCCCCCTCTCATGCTCTCTGTCTCCCATTCTTTCTCTCAGATAAATAAATAAAATCTTTAAAAAAAAAAAAAAAAAGAATAGACACACAGATCAATGGATTGAATTGGGAGTCTAGAAATAAAGCCATATATCTATGTTCAGTTGATTTTTAAAGAGGGTATGAAAGCTGTTCGGTGTGAAAAGAATATAGTTTTTTCAACATATGTTGCTGGAACAATTGTATAGCCATGTGCAAAAGAAGAAAATTGGGCCTGTAGCTCACACCATATATAAAAATTAATTTAAAATTAGGGGCGCCTGGGTGGCTCGGTCATTAAGCGGCTGCCTTCGGCTCAGGTCATGGTCCCAGGGTCCTGGGATCGAGCCCTGCGTGTCAGGCTCCCTGCTCAGTGGGAACCCTGCTTCTCCCTCTCCCACTCCCCCTGCTTGTGTTCCTGCTCTCGCTATCTCTCTGTCAAATAAATAAATAAAATCTTTAAAACAAACAAACAAAAATAAAAAAATAATCAAAGACCTAAATATAAGAGTTAATACCATAAAATCTTGGCAGAATACAGGGATAAAACTTTGCAATATTGGATTTGGCAATGGATTCTTAAACATTAATTTAAAAAGAACTGTCATATATGTAATACCGATTTTTAATAAAAGTCAAGAAAGATCTATTTATTCATATGTTTTTAATGTCCCTAGGTTGGATTTTTATGGCTGTTCATCTATAAACCAATGACTGACTGAAAAATCATTAGTAAGAGCCAGAAGTCTTTCTTTCTTCAAAGGAAATAAATAAACAATATGAGTTAACAGATGGGTTTGAAAAAAAGATGATTTAGGCATATGAGTATTAATATGAGTTATGGAGCAGGGCATATGGGGAAAGATTAAATAGTTATATTAGGGTTCTCCAGAGAAATAGAACAAATAGGATACACATAGATATAAAGAAAGATTTATTTTGAGGGTCAGGTTCACAAAATTATGGAAGCTGAGAAGTACTTTTGTCTTAGTTTGGACTGTTATAGTAAAATACCATAAAGTAGGTGGTTGTTGATGGTTAATTATAAGTGTAATCTTGACTGGGCCAAGAGACACCCAGATAACTAGTAAACCACTTCTGAGTGTGTTTGTGAGGATGTTTCCACAACAGATTGGGATTTGAATTGGTGCACTGAGTATAGCAGATGGCCCTACCTAATATGGCTGGGAATCATCTAGTCCACTGAGGACCCAAATAGGAAAAAAAAAAAAAAAGTGGAGGAGGGACAAATTTGCTCTCTCTCCCAGAGCTTGAACATCCATCTTTTCCTGTACTCAGATATTAGTGCTCCTGTTTTGGGAGCTTTTGTACTCAGTCTATGCCTAAATTTATTTTTTTGCACATTGATGTCCAGTTATTCCAGCATCATTTGTTGAAAAGATTATATTTGCTCAATTGTATTGCCTTTGTTCCTTTGTCAAAGATCAGGTAAGTGTGTTTATATGGATCTATATCTGGGCTCTCTATCATTTTCCATTGTTCTATTCATTTATTATTTCACTAATACCACACTGTCTTAATTACTATAGCTTTATAATATATCCCAAAGTCTGGTAGTGTCAGTCCTCCAAATTTGTTCTTTTCCTTCAATATTGTGTTGACTACTTTGACTGCTCTGAGTACTTTGCCTGTCATAAACTTTAGAATCTGCTTGTTGACATTCACAAAATAACTTGGCTGGGATTTTGATTGGGATAGCATTGAATACATAGAAAGTTGGGAAGAACGGACATCCTGACGATATTGAGTTTTCCTCCCATGAGCACTGAATATCTCTTCCATTTATTTAGTTTTTTAGAGTTTTGTGGTCTTCCTCATATGGATCTTGTATATATTTTGTTACATTTATACCTAAGTATTTTTGTTGGGGGGATGTTAATGTAAATGGTATTGTGTTTTTAATTTCAAATTCTGATTGTTCATTGCATGCATGTAGGAAAGCAATTGAGTTTTGTGTATTAACCTTGTATTCTGCAACCCTGCTATAATTCCTGATTAGTTCCAGGAGTTTTTTGTTGATTATTTCAGATTTGCTACATACACAGCCATGTTATCTGTGAATGAAGACAGTTTTATCTCTATGATCCTAATCTGCATACTTTTTATTTCCCTTTCTTGTCTTATTACATTTGCATTAGCTAGAATTTCCAGTATGATGTTGAAAACTGATAGAGCATACATCCTTGTCTTGTTCCTGATTTTAGAAAGCTTGGAGTTTCTCACCATTAATTATGACATTAGCTATAGATTTTTTGTAGATGTTCTTTATTAAGTTGAAGAATTTCACTTCTATTCCTAGTTTACTGAATTTTTATCATGAAGGGTATTGGATTTTATCAAATTCTTTTTCTGCCTCTACATGATCATGTGATTTTTCTTCTTTAGCCTATTGATATGATGAATTACAAAAAATGATTTTTGACTGTTGAACCAGCCTTGCAGATTTGGGATATATATCCCTTGGTTGTGGTGTATAAAACTTTTTACCCATTTTTAGATTCATTTGGCTAATATTTTGTTGAGGATTATTTATCTATGTTAATGAGAGAGATTTTATAGTTTTCTTGTAATGTTTTGTCTGGTTTTGGTATTAGAGTAATGCTACCTTATAGAATGAATTAGGAAATATTTTCTCATCTATCTTCTTAAAGAGATTGTGGAGAATTGGCATAATTTCCTCCTTAAATGTTCAGTAGAAAGCACCAGTGAATCCATCTGGGACTGGTGCTTTCTATTTTGGAAGGTTACTAATTATTATTATTTTTTATTTTATTTTATTTTTATTATTATGTTAATCACCATACATTACGTCGTTAGTTTTTGATGTAGTGTTCCATGATTCATTGTTTGCATATAAAACCTAGTGCTCCATGCAGAACATGCCCTCTTTAATACCCATCGCCAGGCTAACCCATCCCCCCACCCCCCTCCCCTCTAGAACACTCAGTTTGTTTCTCAGAGTCCTTAGTCTCTCATGGTTCATCTCCCCCTCTGATTCCCCCCCTTCATTCTTCCCCTCCTGCTATCTTCTTCTTCTTTTTTTTTTTTTTAACATATAATGTATTATTTATTTCAGAGGTACAGGTCTGTGATTCAACAGTCTTACACAATTCACAGTGCTCACCATAGCACATACCCTCCCCAGTGTCTATCACCCAGCCACCCCATCCCTCCTAGCCCCCACCACTCCAGCAACCCTGTTTGTTTCCTGAGATTAAGAATTCCTCATATCAGTGAGGTCATATGATACATGTCTTTCTCTGATTGATTTATTTCGCTCAGCATAATACCCTCCAGTTGCATCCATGTCGTTGCAAATGGCAATACCCTCCAGTTCCATCCATGTCATTGCAAATGGCAAGATTTCATTCCTTTTGATGGCTGCATAATATTCCATTGTATATATATACCATATCTTCTTTATCCATTCATCTGTCGATGGACATCTTGGCTCTTACTAATTATTGATTCAATTAGATATAGGCCTGTTTAGATTGTTGATTTAGTCTTGTGTGAGTTTTGGCAGATTGTGTCTTTCAAGGTATTGGTTCATTTTATCTAGGATATCAAATTTGTGGGCATAGAATTATTCATAGTTTTCCTTTATGATCCTTTTCATGTCCGTGATATCTCTAGTGATATTCCCTCTTTCATTTCCAATATTAATAATTTGTGTCTTTAATTTTTTTAGTCTGGCTGGAGGCTTACCAACTTTATTCATCTTTTCAGAGAGCCAGCTTTTTGTTGATTTTTTTTTCTCTCTTGATTTCCTGTTTTCAATTTCCTGCTCTACTTGTTATTACATCTTTTCTTCTTCTTAGATTTAATTTGTTCTTTTTCTAGTTTTCTAAGGTGGAAACTTAGATGACTAATGTTCTATCTTTCTTCTTTTCTAATATATACATTCAGTGCTATAAATTTTCCTCTAAACATTGCTATCAGTGCATCCTATAAATTCTGGTACATTGTATTTTCATTTTCATTAGTTCAAAACATTTAACTTCACTGAAGAGTTATTCTTTGACTTATGTGTTATACAGAAGTGTGATGTTTACTCCCCAAGTATTTTGGAATTTTATGGCTATTTTTCTGTTACTGATTTTCAGTTTAATTCCACTGTAGTCTAAGGGTCAACATTTTATGATTTCTATTCTTTTAAATTTGTGAAGGTGTGTTTTATGGCCCAGAATGTGGTCTTTCTTGGTGAATGTTCCATGTGAACTTGAGGAGAATTTGTATACTGCTATAATTAGTCTATAGATACTCATTATATTCAGTTGATTGATGGTTTTGCTTAGTTCAACTATGATCTAATAATTTTCTGCTTACTGGATCTGTTTATTTCTGATAGATAGGTGTTGAAGTCTCCAACTATCATAGTGGATTCAGCTATTTCTCCCTGTAGTTCTATCCATTTATGTCTCATTTATTTTGATGTTCTGTTAGGTGCATACACATTAAGATTGTTATGTTTTCTTGGAGAATTGACCCATTTATCATTATGTAATGATGTAATGCCTCTCTTTGTCCCTGATAACCTTCCTTGGTCGGAAATTGGTGTGTCTGAAATTAATATAGCTTTTCCCATTTTCTTTTGATTATTGTTAGCATGGTATATTTTTCTCCATCCATTTACATTTAATCTTATATGTCTTTATATTTAATGTGGGTTTCTCCTAGTCAGCATATACTTGGGTCTTATTTTTTGGTCCACTCTGACAATTTCTGTCTTTTAATTTGTGCATCATACTATTAATGTTCAAAGCGATTATTTACATAGTTGGATTAATACCTACTATATTTGTTACTGTTTTGTTGCCATTGTTCTCTTTCCTATTTTTGTCTTCTGATCTTTTCTTGTTTTGGTTTTGTGGTTTCATTTTTTAATTTTAATTTTAATTTTTTTAAATTATTATTATTATTATTATTATTTTAGAGAGAGAGAGCATGGGTGGGGAGGGACAGAAGGAGAGGGAGAGAGAGATTACCAAGAGGCTCCACACCCATTGCAGAGCCTGACATGGGGCTTGATCTCATGACCCTGAGATCATGACCTAAGCTGAAACCAAGAGTTGTACGTTTAACTGACTGAGCCACCCAGATGTTCCTGGATTTTGTGGTTTTATTGAGCATTTTATATAATTCATTTTTCCTCTTTTATTAGCATATCAGTTTTTTTGTTTGTTTTGCTTTTTATAGTGACTGCACTAGAGTTTTCAACATACATTTACAACTAATCCAAGTCCACTTTCCAATAACATTGTATCACTTCACAGGTGGTATGAATATTTTATATTGACAAAATAATCCTAATTCTGTCCTCTCATTTTTTGTGTCATTGCTGCCATTCCTTTCACATATATATATATATGCATAAACATACATAATCAAATACATTGTTATTATTTTGAACAAAATGTTAGATCAATTAAGAATAAGAAAATAAAAGTTTTTATTTTATCTTCACTTATTCCTTATCTGATTCTTTTTCTTTCTTTATATAGATCTCAGGTTCTGACCCTTATCTTTTTACTTCTCTCTAAAGAAATTATTTTAAATGTCCATGCAAGGTAGATACAGTGGTAATGAATTTCCTCAGTTTTGGTTTGAAAAAATCTATTTCTCTTTCACTTTTGAAGGTTAATTTTTCAGTGCACAGAATTGTAGGTTGGTGGTTTTTTTCCCTCAACACTTTAAATATTGTACTATCCTCCCTTCTTGCTTCCATGATCTGAGGAGAAGTTGGATGTAATTCTTATCTTTGTTCCTCTACAGCTAAGGTGTTTCCCATCCCCTCTCTCCCCTGCCTCTTTCTGGATTCTTTGTTTTCCTTTAGTGTGAAAATTATATGCCTAGGCATAGGTTTTTGTTTTGTTTTGTTTTGTTTTTTCTTTATGTTTATCCTCTGTGTTCTCTGAGCTCTGGATCTGTGGTTTGGTGCCTGACATTAATTCGTGAGAATTCTCATTTTTTTCGAATATTTTTTCTATGCTTTTTTCTTCTCCTTGTGAAATTCTCATTATACATATATTACAACTTTTGTAGTTGTTTCACAGATATTGGATATTGTGTTCTATTTTTTTCAGTATTTTTTCTTTATGCTTTTTAGTTTTGGCAATTTCTATTGAGATATCCTCAAGTTCAGAGATTTTTTCCTCAGACATTTATAGTCTACAAATAAGCACATCAAAGGCATTTTTCATTTCTGTTACAATGTTTTTGATCTCTAGAATTTATGTTTGGTTCTTTCTTAGAACTTCCATCTCTCTGCTTACATTATCCATCTGTTTTTTTTTGCCTGTGTCTACTTTATCCATTAGAGCCTTTAACATCTTAATTATTGTTGTTTTAAATTCCTGATGTAATAATTTCAACATTCTTCCATATCTAAGTCTGATTCTTATGTTTGCTTTCTCTTCAAACTGTGTTTTTGCCTTTTAGTATGTATTATAATTTTTTTTCTTGATAGCTGGAAATGTATTAAATAAGTGGAACTGCTATAAATAGATGTCTAGTAATGTGGTGGGGAGGTTTGTGGGGAGAAGTATTCTATAGTTTGTGTGTTTATCTCAGAATCTTAGTCTTTTATTGATCTTGTGCCTCTGGACTGTGACCTTGACACATGCTTCTCAGTCCCTTCCATGCACCTTTCAGTGTGACAGGATAGCTAGAGTGGGCTTGAATTGGGTATTTCCCAGCCCCCAGGTTAGTTAGTTTCTGATAAAACTCCAGCAGGTTAGGCTCTGGTTAAATAGTTTCTCCTGAGGGCAGACCTTGTTAAGGAGAAAACAGAGTGCGCTGGCCCATTTCAGAATGGTTCTTTTTCATATCCCCTTGCTGAAAGCATGAGGGTTTTTTTTCTCTGATATTCACTATGAGAACCTGGTTGAGCTCCTGGTGGTAAAATTCACAAATTTTGAGGACTCCTGAAGACTGGGTCCCCTGGAGTTTTATCTGTAGACTTGTCCTCTCTAAGTCTCTAGCAACTCATCAGTATAGTTCAGATTTTCCTACCCTGGCACTGGTTCCTGAAGAAGTCTGTGCTTGTGCTAAGTCATGGTTTGCCTATTGGTCTCCAATCTGGGGAGTAGAAGTTTGCCCCATGACTTCATTTCTCTCATGGATCTAAGAGGATTGTTGATTTTTCAGTTTATTTAACTTTATACTTGTTGTTTAGAATGGAGTATCTACTACCAGCTTATGTGCCAAACTGATTCTCTTGTTTATATGTGTACATTACCCTTCTAACTGGACTCTGGCTTCTGTCAACTTACCCTCTAAATTTTTTGATCAAATTAATGTTTCTACAAGTCCATGCCATTTTTTATTAGTCCTTAATGAACTACAATGAATATCAGATGAAATCAGACACTTTATATATTTTTTTATATCATTGTTCACAGGGCATTATTTTAGCAATCCACCCATATCTCAGAGTACTCTCTATTGTTCATACTATGTCCCCATGTAGAAGGTCTTCTCAATAAAGGGTATCCTCCTTTTATTTGAGATGTGTTTAATTATTCACTGAAACATTTCTATACTTGTTTCAGGTATAGAATAGTCTTCTATTCTCTACCTTTTCTCACTTTATATGTATATATGCACACATGATATAGCTCTCTCTCTTTCTCTTCCCCTCTCTCCTTTTCTTCACACACACATATTTTATTGACACTTAAGTTTATTTATGAATGAATATCCTTACAGCAATAGCTTTTATCCTTTTTTACAAAAGTAATTTTTGGATGACATTTATTCAGCAAATATTTACTGAGGCTCTATTGTTTGCCTGACACTAAATTATATACTGAAAATACAGTGGTGAAGAAAGCCTATGCAATCTATGCCCCCAGGAGTTTATAGACTGGTAAGATTTACAAAACTTCCCTATTTCATAAAATAACCTTTTTATAAGACACATTATATAACTTGTCAGTCTGTCCCGTGACACTCCAACTTGTCCTAAATAGTTCCCCAGGCTTAAATTTTATAAAGCATATTTCTCAGCATCTAATTTTCTTAATTAAAAACCTTCAGTATCTCCCTGTGTTTTGATGATTGAAGAATAATCCCAGAAAAATCTCAACAGCATATTTGTAACTTGCCTTTCTAGGTACACCTCACTGGATGGTGTATTTTCAGGCATATCTCATTAGACTCTGGGTTCTATGGGGAAAATAATTATATCACACTTTTTTTCATGCTATATAGCTGGTAACCAGCTTCTTCCTATATCTGTCCACATACTCTGGTTTCTACTATAATGTTTCTTCCTCTAATTGGAATACCTCCTTCATCAAGTATCAAGTTCTACCTGAGATGCCAGCTTCTCTATAAACCATGTGTTGATCCCTATATCCAACCAAAAGTAATACTTTTCTCACCTAAATCCCTATAATAGTCCTCTGTATTGCTGTGTATCTTACTTTCAGGTTCAGAGCTTTGTGTTCTGAGGATCTATAGAATAATTAGTCACAATGAATAGCACAGTGATCCAAGGCAAATAAATACAATATTATTAGGCAGAGATGGGAAAATAAAACAAACAAAAGGACCTCAAAATCCTCCATAAATGCATTCATACATATTTGATAACAATGTTATTTTCTTGAATTTTTAATTATTTACAGTTGAAACAATAAAAAAAAAATATTACTGGTTCTGGAGTAAGTTGAGCCTAATTCTGAGGCACATTATGAGGTTAAATTTCCCATGGGTTTAATGACAGAATTGCATGAGTAAGAGCTTCAGAATCATCTTAATTAAAATGACTGTTTGCAAAATGCTATGTAGAAGAATCTCTTACAATGGCCCAGAAAAGGGCACTGTTAAAATAGAACGTTAGAGTTACCATTGGAAAGGCCAAATTAAAACTCATTCATTTCTTCCTTCATCTTTAGTAAACTTTTGTCCTTTTAATGGAAAGTATAGAAAGTATCCCCAAGAACACCACAATTCAGAGAGGACCATGGAGAACTATACTATAGAAAACTCCTGTACTTCCCCTGGAAGCCTTTCCATCCTTCTCTCCATAGTTTATCATTCCTATTCTCTGCCACCTTAGTGGCCCTGCATGGCTCCAGCTGATACACTTTTCAAAGAAAATTGTGATGTGTTTACATGCATGTCACCTCCACTAACATGTGAATGTGTTGGTTTCTTTTCATGTCTTTATCTTTAGTATTTAGCACAAAGTTGACCCTGATAAATGATAATTTTTTAAATACATAAATGAATTAACAAGGAATTAAGATGTGGTTCAAGAAACGAACAGAGAAAGGGATATTTGAGTTGGTGTAAAAGGCCTGAGGATGTGGTGGGGAGGAGAATATCCAATGAAGGAGGACATTGTTTTTTCAGTATCTGACAGTTCACCTACAGTTGGCCCACAAAATAGGAACAGGACCTTGAGAAGAGCATCAAAGGATGTGAATTCTAAATCTAGTCCTACTACCATGTTACCGAACTGTCAGCTTACAGCCTCTGGTTTTTCTACCTATAAATGCCTCTAGAGTTTGTATTTATTTTATAAAGCTAAATAAGATTATATAGATAAAGAGACTTGGTCAGTAAAATTACTGTTGAGGTGAATGAATTGAGAAAGTGCTCCAAGTCACACTGTGTCTAAAGAGAGTTAGCTTTTGATAAATTGGGAGCCTATGGTTATACACATCGAATTTAATAGCTTATTAAGCTACAAAAAAAAAGTCACTGCAAGTCTGAACTGGCTGGATGACTTATTTCTTCCCTTGGCATCTATTATGCACCTGGCTTTGAGTCATGGTTAAATATGTTTTCTCAAAGACTTGAAATCCAGCTGACACTGAACCAAACTCCATCCCCAAACTGAAAGTATTTTAAAACACACTAAAAAGAACAAGAAATTTGTTACTTTAAAAATGAGGGAACAAGACATATCTTGAAGGAGTTATTACATTCTTAAAAGAGGAAAATATTACCTTATCATTTAATTAAGAGCTCAGAGATCATTTATTTCTTGGTGGTTCTTAGCTAAATGCTACCACTTAGCTGAAAAAGGCACTGTCTACAAACAAAATGGGCAAACCCTTATTAGTGTAAAGAATTTTGTAAGGAAGTTTTGTTTCACTTTGTGTTGTTTTCAATTGTTTTATTTTGAAGTATTTTTAGAATTGCAGAAGAGTTGCAAAAATAGTACAGAGTACTTCATTTTGACTTTCCTAATGTTAATATCTTATATAACTATCATATTGTCAAAACTAGAACTCAACATTGTTACAGTGACATTAACTAAACCATACAGCTTTTTTATATTTCACCTGGTTCCAGGATCTAATCCAGGATTGCACATTGCATTTATTCTTCATGTCACCTTAGTCTCTTCCAGTCATGAGAATTCCTCAGTTTTTCCTTGTCTTTCATGACCTTGAGAATTTTGAAGATTATTGGATGGTTATTCTGTAGAATATCCCTTATAGGATTGCCTGTTTTCTCATGACTACATTGGAGTTCTGCATTATTAGGAAGAGAACTAGAGATGATGTGCTTTTTTCAGTGTATTGAATCAAGTGTATATGAGGTCAGATAATGTCAAAATGTCTTATTTCTGGTGATGTTAATCTTTCTTTTTTTTTTTTTTTTTTGTAAAAATGATGTCTGCCAGAGTTTCTCACTGTAAAATAACTAGTTTTCCCTTTACCATTAATGAGTATTAGGAGTAGATGCTTTGAGACTATGCAAATATCCTGTTCCCCTTAAGCCTTGTCGACCAGTTTCAATATCTATCAGTGGTGCCGGAGCGTTGGTGGTATAGTGGTTAGCATAGCTGCCTTCCAACATCTATCAGTGGTTCATGCTTGCAAATACTATTATGTTATTTTTTTATTATGTTATATTGGTCACCATAAAATATATCATTAGTTTTTGATGTAGTGATCCATGATTCATTGTTTGTGTATAACACACAGTGCTCCATGCAATACGAGCCCTCCTTAATACTCATCACCAGGCTAACCCATCCCCCCACCCCCCTACCCTCTAAAACCCTCAGTTTGTTTCTCAGAGTGCATAGTCTCTCATGGTTCATCTCCCCCTCCAATTTCCCCCCCCTTCATTTTTCCCTTCCTTCTCCTAATGTCCTCCATGCTATTCCTTATGTTCCACAAATAAGTGAAACCATATGATAATTGAATTTCTCTGCTTGACTTATTTCACTTAGGATAATCTCATCCAGTCTAGTCCATGTTGATACAAAAGTTGAGTATTCATACTTTCTGATGTAACATTCCATTGTATATATGGACCACATCTTCTTTATCCATTCATCTGTTGAAGGGCATCTCGGCTCTTTCCACAGTTTGGTTGTTGCAGACATTGCTGTGATGAACATTGGGGTGCATATGGCCCTTCTTTTCACTATGTCTTTGTCTTTGGGGTAAATACCCAGTAGCGCAATTGCTGGGTATAGGGTAGCTCTATTTTTAATTTTTTGAGGCACCTTCACACTGTTTTCCAAAGTGGCTGTACCAGCTTGCATTCCCACCAACAGTGTAAAAAGGTTCCTCTTTCTCCACAACCTCTCCAACATTTGTTGTTTCTTGCCTTGTCCATTTTTGCCATTCTAACTGGTGTAAGGTGGTATCTCAATGTGGTTTGGATTTGGATTTCCCTGATGGCTAATGATGATAAACATTTTTCATGTGTCTGTTAGCCATTTGTATATCTTCTTTGGAGAAGTTCCTGTTCACATCTTCTGTCCATTTTTTGACTTGATTATTTGTTTCTTGGGTGTTGAGTATGAGATCTTGGATATCAGACCTTTGTCTGTAGTGTCATTTGCAAATATCTTCTCCCATTCTGTGGGTTGCCTCCTTGTTTTGTTGACTGTTTCCTTTGCTGTGTGGAAGCTTTTTATCTTGAGGAAGTCCCAAAAGTTCATTTTTGCTTCTGTTTCACTAGCCTTTGGAGATGTATCTTGAAAGAAGTTGCTGTGGCCGATGTCAAAGAGGTTACTGCCTATGTTCTCCTCTAGGATTTTGATGGATTCCTGTCTCACATTGAGGTCTTTCATCCATTTTGAGCTTATCTTCGTGTATGGTGTTAGAGAATGGTCAAGTTTCATTCCTCTGTATATAGCTGTCCATTTTCCCAGCACCATTTATTGGAGAGACCTTCTTTTTTCCATTGCATATTTTTTTCCTGCTTTGTCAAAGATTATTTGACCATAGAGCTGAGGGTCCATATCTGGGCTCTCTATTCTGTTCCATTGGTTTATGTGTCTGTTTTTGTGCCAGTACCATGCTGTCTAGGTGATCAAAGCTTTGTAATATAGCTTGAAATCAGGCAACATGACGCCCCCAGCTTTTTCTTTTTCAACATTTCCTTGGCGATTCAGGGACTTACAATAGTCCATATTTTCTGATTCCAATTTTAGCATTGTTTGTTCCAGCACTTTGAAAAATGTCATTGGCATTTTGATCAGGATGGCATTGAAGGTATAGATTGCTCTGGGTAGCATAGACATTTTAACAATGTTTATTCTTCTGATCCATGAGCATGGAATGTTTTTCCATCTTTTTGTGTCTTCTTCAATTTCTTTCATGAGTGTTCTGTAGTTCCTAGAGTATAGATCCCTTACCCCTTTGATTAGGCTTATTCCAAGGTATCTTATGGTTTTTGGTGCTGTTGTAAATGGAATCCTTTCTCTAATTTCTCTTTCTACAGTTACGTTGTTAGTGTATAAGAAAGCATCTGATTTTTGTGCATTGATTTTTGTATCCTGCCACATTACTGAATTGCTGTATGAGTTCTAGTAATTTAGGGGTGCAGTATTTTGGGTTTTCCACATAAAGTATCATGTCATCTGTGAAGAGAGAGGGTTTGACTTCTCCTTTGCCAATTTGAATACTTTTCTTTCTGTTGTCTGATTGCTGTTGCTAGGACTTCTAGTACTATGTTGAACAATAGTGGTGAGAGTGGGCATCCTTTTCATGTTCCTGATCTTAAGGGAAAGGCTCTCAGCTTTTCCCCATTGAGGATGATATTTGCTGTGGGTTTTTCATAGATGGATTTTATGAACTTGAGGAATGCTCCCTCTGTCCCTATACTCTGAAGAGTTTTAAT
>NW_022589713.1:31344619-31455225 GCF_004348235.1 Phoca vitulina | reverse complement strand
AAAAAAGCATTTGACAAAATACAGCATCCTTTCCTGATTAAAACTCTCCAGAGTATAAGGATAGAGGGAACATTCCTCAAGTTCATGAAATCCATCTATGAAAAACCCACAGTGAATGTCATCCTCAATGGGGAAAAGCTGAGAGCCTTTCCCTTGAGATCAGGAACACAACAAGGATGCCCACTCTCGCCACTATTGTTCAACATAGTATTAGAAGTCCTAGGAACAGCAATCAGGCAACAAAAAGAAATAAAAGGTATTCAAATTGGCAAAGAAGAAGTCAAACTCTCTCTTTTTGCAGATGACATGATACTTTATGTGGAAAACCCAAAAGACCCCACCCCCAAATTACTAGAACTCATCCAGCAATTCAGTAATGTGGCAGGATACAAAATCAATGCACAGAAATCAGTTGCTTTCTTATACACTAACAATGCAACTGTAGAAAGCGAAATTAGAGAAATGATTCCATTTACAATAGAACCAAAAACCATAAGATACCTCAGAATAAACCTAACCAAAGAGGTAAAGGATCTATACTCTAGGAACTACAAAACACTCATGAAAGAAATTGAAGAAGACACAAAAAGATGGAAAAACATTCCATGCTCATGGATCAGAAGAATAAACATTCTTAAAATGTCTATACTACCCAGAGCAATCTATACCCCAATGCCATCCCGATGAAAATTCCAATGACATTTTTCAAAGTGCTGGAACAAACAATCCTAAAATTTGTATGGAATCAGAAAAGACCCTGAATCGCCAAGGAAATGTTGAAAAAGAAAAACAAAGCTGGGGGCATCACGTTGCCCGATTTCAAGCTATATTACAAAGCTGTGATCACCAAGACAGCATGGTACTGGCACAAAAACAGACATATAGAGCAGTGGAACAGAATAGAGAACCCAGATATGGACCCTCAACTCTGTGGTCAAATAATCTTTGACAAAGCAGGAAAAAACATGCAATGGAAAAAAGACAGTCTCTTCGATAAATGGTGCTGGGAAAATTGGACAGCCACATGCAGAAGAATGAAACTTGACCATTCTCTAACACCATTCACAAAGATAAACCAAAGTGGATGAAAGACCTCAATGTGAGACAGGAATCCATCAAAATCCTAGAGGAGAACATAGGCAGCAACCTCTTTGACATCGGCCACAGCAACTTCTTTCAAGATACATCTCCAAAAGCTAGTGAAACAAAAGCAAAAGTGAACTTTTGGGACTTCATCAAGATAAAAACCTTCTGCACAGCAAAGGAAACAGTCAACAAAACCAAGAGGCAACCCACAGAATGGGAGAAGGTATTTGCAAATGACACTACAGATAAAGGGCTGGTATCCAAGATCTATAAAGAACTTCTCAATCTCAACACCCAAAAAACAAATAATCAAGTCAAAAAGTGGGCAGAAGATATGAAAAGACACTTCTCTGAAGAAGACATACAAATGGCTAACAGACACATGAAAAATGTTCATCATCATTAGCCATCAGGGAAATTCAAATCAAAACCACATTGAGATACCACCTTACACCAGTTAGAATGGCAAAAATGGACAGGGAAAGAAACAACAAATGTTGGAGAGGTTGTGGAGAAAGGGGAACCCTCTTACACTGTTGGTGGGAATGCAAGTTGGTACAGC
Source organism: Phoca vitulina (assembly GCF_004348235.1). Classification (NCBI taxonomy): domain Eukaryota; kingdom Metazoa; phylum Chordata; class Mammalia; order Carnivora; family Phocidae; genus Phoca; species Phoca vitulina. Next base: position 31,453,577 of record NW_022589713.1, on the reverse strand, counting down.
CACTTTGGAAAACAGTGTGGAGGTTCCTCAAAATTTTAAAAATAGAGCTAGCCTATGACCCAACAATTGCAATACTGGGTATTTACCCCAAAGACACAGATGTAGTGAAAAGAAGGGCCATATGCACCTCAATGTTCATAGCAGCAATGTCCTCAATAGCCAAACTGTGGAAAGAGCCAAGATGCCCTTCAACAGATGAATGGATAAAGAAGATGTGGTCCATATATACGATGGAATATTACTCAGCCATCCGAAAGGATGAATACCCAACTTTTACATCAACATGGATGGGACTGGAGGAGATTATGCTAAGTGAAATAAGTCAAGCAGAGAAAGTCAATTATCATATGGTTTCACTTATTTGTGGAACATAAGGAATAGCATGGAGGACATTAGGAGAAGGAAAGGAAAAATGGGGGGGGGGGGGTGGGAGGGAGAGATGAACCATGAGAGGCTGTGGACTCTGAGAAACAAACAGGGTTTTAGAGGGGAAGGGGGAGTGGGGATTGGTTAGCCCAATGATGGGTATTAAGGAGGGCATGTATTGCATGGAGCACTGGGTGTTACATGAAAACAATGGATCGTGGATCACCACATCAAAAACCAATGACATATTGTATGGTGACTAACGTAACATAATAAAATTAAAAAAATAAAAAAATAAAAAAATAAAATCTTAAAAAAAAAAAAAAGAAAGGATATAGTGCCCTTCTGTGTCTCTAACTACAATCTTAGGTTAAAATCTAATTTGTCTGATATAAGAGTTGCTACCCCAGCTTTCTTTTGAGATCTGCTGGTATGGAAGATGGATCTCCATCCCTTCACTTTCAGTCTGGATGTCTTTAGGTTCAAAATGAGTCTCTTGTAGACAGCATATGGATGGGTCCTGTCTTTTTATCCAATCTGCAACCCTGTGCCATTTTATGGAAGCATTTAGGCCATTCACGTTGAGAGTGATTATTGAAAGATATGAATTAATTGTCATCATGTTGCCTGTGAAGTCATTGTTTCTATTGATTGTCTTTGTAAATTTCTGTTCTATATCACTCTGTATCTCTCCATCCATTCTAAATGACAACCTTGCTGGATACAGTATTCTTGGCTGCATGTTATTCTAATTCAGTACTCTGAATATGTCTTGCCAGGCCTTTCTGGCTTGCCAGGTCTCTGTGGATAGGTCTGATGTTATTCTGATATTCCTCTCTTTGTACGTAAGGAATCTCTTCCCCCTAACTGCCCTTAAGATGATTTCCTTGGTGGGGCGCCTGGGTGGCTCAGTCGTTAAGCGTCTGCCTTCGGCTCAGGTCATGATCCCAGGGTCCTGGGATCGAGCCCCACATCGGGCTCCCTGCTCCGCGGGAAGCCTGCTTCTCCCTCTCCCACTCCCCCTGCTTGTGTTCCCTCTCTCGCTGTCTCTCTCTGTCAGATAAATAAATAAAATCTTAAAAAAAAAAAAAAAGATGGTTTCCTTGGTTCTAAGATTTGCAAGTTTTACTATTACATGTCGGGGCATGCTCTGTTCCTTGATCTTGGGAGGGGTCCTCTCTGCCTCTGGGACATAAATGTTTGTTTCATTCCCCAGATTAGGGAAGTTCTCAGCTATGACTTTCTCAAATATATCTTCTAGTCCTCTCTCTCTCTCCACCCCCTCAGGGGTTCCAATAATTCTGGCATTGGAACGTTTGGTGGTGTCACTTATTTCTCTCATTCTGTTTTCATGGATTTTAAGCGGTTTGTTCCAGGTCTCCTCCTGTTCCTTTTTGTCTATCAGTTTGTCTTCTAGATCACTGTTTTGTTCTTCTGCCTCATTTATCCTAGCTGTTAGTGTATCTAGATTAGATTGGATCTCATTGATAGTATTTTTAAATTCTCCCAGATCAGCTCTCATTTTTGCCCTTAGAGACTCTATATTTCCATTAATCAATTTCTCCATTCTAGCTGTTGTCTTCATAACTGTTATCCTGAATTCCATCTCCGACATCTTGGTTATATCTGAATCCATTTGTAAATCTGTGGCACAAGTCATAGTCTCTGAGTCTTTCCTATTTTGGGGGTTCCTCCTCTTAGTCATTCTGTTGAGGGGTGGTGGAGGGAATGTACAGAATCCAAATTATTGACCAGAACCCAAGCAAGATGCACCTGTTTTCTTCAGACCTTAGGGCTGCTGGCCTCTTGTTCTCCCAGCCTGTCTTCTGGGGGAGGGGCCTGCTGCGCTGTTACTCAGGCAACCCTGTTTGGGCAGAGTTGCCCTGTCCCCTGTGGTGGGGGATGGGCTCAGTAAAAACCGTTCTGGGGGGCTTTTGTTCCCTGGCAGCTTTCCCTGGTGGCTTTCCACATCTCTTCCAAGAAAGCAGAAGTGACCATTTCCAACCCTCTGCCTCAGATCAGAGAGATTGCCGTCTATTCTTCAGTGAGCCCTCTAGGTCAAACTATCTCCGTTTCTGTCTGTGCTGCTAAAACCACAGCTTCCCGGGTTGTGTGCCCCTCAGCAGCACTCCCAGTCCTTGTCTCCAGGTTGGAGCACGTCTCTACCCTTTGTGTTTCTAAAACCACCAGCTGCCCCCATTCATATGCATGCCCCCCTGGTCAGTCTGGGGGGCTGCCCTAAAGTCCTTTCCCCTCCAATACCGGTCTGCGAGTCTGTGCCCCATCCCCAGCGCTGGAGGCTTTTGCGCTCCTGTGTTATTTCACCTTCCCGGCTCAAGCGCTTAAGGCAGCTCCCTCCCCCTTCCCTTTATCTTCCAATATTTGCCCAAGGAATCATGGCTTCCTGCTTCAGACCTCAAAACCAACTGCCTGTGACATTCTGTTTGCAGAGATCCAGATATATCTTCTTACATCTCAGGCTGATTTCGTGGGTTGTCAGAGTGGTCTGGTAGATATCCAGCTCAATTCAGGGGACCGGTTGAAATAGGCCCCATACTCCTCCACCATCTTTTATGAATCTATTATTATGTTATAATAAGAACTTTCTATTTCCCCCCTTTCTTCTACATTTATTTATTTGTTGTTTTCAGTTTGACTCAAGGATATTTTATGTTTAGGATTATAATCCTATACCATCATTATTTTGTTGCTAAAATTGTTCCAGCTTAAACCCAGCAGGTGCTTTGATTTTTGTTGTTCTTTTAAATTTATTTTTATGAATAGTTTTAGTTTTACAACAAAATTAAGAAAATAGTACATGGAGTTCCCATATACCCCCACTTTCCCCTATTATGAACATCCTATTTAGTATAGTATATTTGTTACAATTAATGAATCAATATTGATACATTATTATCTAACACATATAGTTTATTCATATTTCTTTAGTTTTTAACTTAATGTCCTTTTTCTGTTACAGGATCCCATTAAGGATACCATATTACATTAATTTGTTGTGTCCTCTTAGGCTTCTCTTAGCTCTGATAGTTTTTCAGGCTTTCCTTAGTTTTGATGGCCTCAGCAGTTTTGGAGGAATACTTGTCAGGCATTTTGTAGGATGTCCTTCTTTGGAATTTGCCTGATGTGTTTTTCACAATTAAAGTGTAGTTATGAGATTTGAGGAGAGGTGAAGTACCATTTTCATCACATCGTATCAAGAATACATATCATTAGCATGATTTATCACTGTTGATGTTAATCTTGATTACCTGGCTGAGGTAGTATTTGTCAGATTTCTCCACTGTAAATTTACCGTTTAAAAAAAAAAAATTCCCGGGGCGCCTGGGTGGCTCAGTCGTTAAGCGTCTGCCTTCGCCTCAAGTCGTGATCCCAGGGTCCTGGGATCGAGCTCCACATTGGGCTCCCTGCCCTGCGGGGAAGCCTGCTTCTCCCTCTCCTACTCCCCCTGCTTGTGTTCCCTCTCTTGCTATGTCTCTCTCTGTCAAATAAACAAATAAAATCTTAAAAAAAAAAAAAATCCCTTTCCTTTAGTTTCTGGAAGGAAGTCACTATGCATGGTACACACTTAAGGAGAGGATAGTTCAGCTTCTTCTTCTTGAGGGCAGAATATTTACATAAGTTATTTGGAATTGTGTGTGAGAGATTTCTCTGTTATTCCCCATTTATTTATTTATTCAAGTATTTATGTCATTATAGAATCATAGATACTTATTTTATATATTGGGTTATATTACAGTACTACCTTACTGTCCCCAAATTGGTTTGACTTTGGCCATTGGGAGCTCAGAAAGAAGTCAAGCTAAAAGATGGTCCTTTGATATATTCCCTCTATATTGTTTGTTCTTATTTTACAACTTCCTAACTTTCTGGCACTGTAAGATGCTCTATAGTCACCTTATGTATTTCTTGCCCCAATTCTAGAATCAGTCATTTTCCCAAGGGGCAGTTCTGGTTCCTTCTAGAAGAAACTATGATCTGAGTTTTATGCTCATTGATGTGCTCATTGCTACTGGGGTTTTGCTGCTTTTATTTATTTATTTTTTAAGTTTTTATTTAAATTCTAGTTAACATACAGTGTAATATTAGTTTCAGGTGTACAGTTTAGTGATTCATCACTTACAATACCCAGTGCTCATCACAAGTGCCCTCCTTAATCCCCATCACCTGTTTTACCCATCCCCCCTCCACTTCTACTCTGGTAACCATCAGTTTGTTCTTTATAGTTAAAAGTCTGTTTCTTGGTTTGCCTCTCTCTTTCTCTGCCTATGCTCATTTCTTTGTTTCTTAAATTCCACATTTGAGTGAAATCATATGGTACTTATCTTCCTCCGATGGACTTATTTCACTTAGCATAATACTCTCTAGCTCCATCCATGTACTGCAAATGGCAAGCTTTCATTCTTTTTTATGGATGAGTAAGATTCTCTTGTATATGTACCACTTCTTCTTTATCCCTTCATCAGTTGATGGACACTTGGGCTGTTTCCATTATATGGCTATTGGAGATAATGCTGCTATAAACATCAAGGTGCATGATCCCTTTGATTAGTATTTTTGTATTCTTTGGGTGAATACCTAGTAGTACAAGTGCTGGATTGTAGGGTCTCTCTATTTTTAACTTTTGAGGAACCTCCATTCAGTTTTCCAGAGTGGCTGCACCAGTTTGCATTCCCACCAAGATTGCAAGAGGCTTCTGCTTTCTCCACATCCTCAACAACACCTATTATTTCTTGTGTTGTTGGCCTTAGCCAGTCAGACAGGTGTGAGGTGATAGCTCATTGGAGTTTTGATTTGTATTTCCCTGATGATCAGTGATGTTGAGCATAGTTTCATGTGTCTGTTGGCCATCTGAATGTCTTCTTGGAAAATTGTCTATTCTTGTTTTCTTCCCATTTTTAATTGGATTATTCATTTTTTGGGTGTTGAGTTTGATAAGTTCTTTATAGATTTTGGATACTAACCCTTTATCAGATATGTCATTTTCACATATCTTTTCCCATTCTGTAGGTTGCCTTCTCTTTTGTTGATTGTTTCCTTTTCTGTGCAGAAGCTTTTTATTTGATGAAGTCCCAACTGTTTATTTTTGCTTTTGTTTCCTTTGCCTTAGGAGACATATCTAGAAAGAAGTTGCTAGGCCTGTGTCAAAGAGGTTACTGCTTGTGTTCTTCTCTAGGATTTTGATGGTTTTCTGTCTCACGTTTAGGTCTTTCATCCATTTTGAATTTATTTTTGTGTATGGTGTAAGAAAGTGGTCCAGTTTCGTTCTTCTGCATGTTGCTGTCCTGTTTTCCATATCATTGTTGAAGAAGCTGTCTTTTTCCCATTGGATATTCTTTCCTGCTTTGTCAAAGACTAATTGACCATGTAATTGTGGGTCCATTTCTGTTCCATTGATCTATGTGTTTGTTTTATTGTGTGAGTACCATACTGTCTTGATCACTACAGCTTTGTAAAATAACTTGAAGTCTAGAATTGTGATGCCTCCACCTTTACTTTTCTTTTTCAAAATTATTTTGGCTATTTGGGGTCTTTTGTGGTTCCATACAAGTTTTAGGATTCTTTGTTCTAGCTATGTGAAAAATGCTGGTGGTATTTTCATAGGGATTGCATAAATGTCTAGGTTGCTTTGGGTACTATAGATTTTTTAATAATATTTGTTCTTCCAATCCATGAGCATGGAATGTTTTTCCATTTCTTTGTGTTATCTTCAATTTCTTTCACCAGTGTTTTATAGTTAAAAGTACAGGCCTTTCATCTCTTTGTTTAGATTTGTTCCTAGGTATCTTATTATTTTTGGTGCAATTGTAAATGAGATTGTTTTCTTAATTTCTCTTTCTGCTTCTTCATTATTGGTGTACATAAATGCAACAGATTTCTGTTTGTTGACTGTGAATCCTGCAACTTTACTGAATTCATGCGTCAGTTAAAGCAATTTTTTGGTGGAGTCTTTGGGTTTTCTGTATAGAGGATCATGTCATCTACAAAAAGTTTTACTTCTTCCTTGCCAATGTGGATGCCATTCATTTCTTTTTGTTGTCTGATTGCCTTGGCTAGGACTTCTAGTACTATATTAAATAATAGTGGTGAGAGTGAACATCCCTGTCTTGTTTCTGACTGTAGAGGAAAAGCTCTGTTTTTCCCCATTGAGGATGAGATTAGCTGTGAGTTTTTGTATATGGCCTTTATGTTGTTGAGGTATGTTTCCTCTATCCCTAATTTGTTGAGGGGTTTTATGAAGAATAGATACTGTACTTTGTCAAATGCTTTTTCTGCATCTATAGGAGGATCATATGGTTCTTATCCTTTATTTTATTAACATGGTGTATCATGTTGATTGATTTGCAAACACTGAACCACCTCTCCAACCAGGAATAAATCCCACTTGATCCGTGGTGAATGATTCTTTAATGTACTGTTGGATTTGATCTGCATCCATGTTCATCAGGGATAGCCTTCAGTTCTCTTTTTCAGTGGAGTCTGGTTTTGGAATCGGGGAATGCTGGTCTTGAAGAATAAGTGAAGTTTTCATTCCATTTCTATTTTTCATTATAGTTTGAGAAGAATAGGTATTAACTCTTCTTTAACTGTTTGGCAGAATTCCCCTGGGAAGCCATCTGGCCCTGGACTTTTGTTAGGAGAGTTTTGATTACTGATTCAATTTCTTTGCTGGTTATCTGTTTAAGTTTTCTATTTCTTCTTGTTTCAGTTTTGGCAGTTTATATGTTTCTAGGAATTATGCATTTCTTCCAGATTGTCCAATTTGTTAGCATATAATTTTTCATAATATTATCTTATAACTGTTTGTATTTCTGTGGTGTTGGTTGCTATTTCTCATCTCTCATTTGTGATTTTATTTATTGGGACCCTTTCTCTTTTCTTTTTGATAAGTCTGGCTGGGGGTTTAGCAATTTCATTAGTTCTTTCAAAGAATCAGCTCTTGGTTCATTGATCTCTTCTACTGGGTTTTTTTGGTTTGTTTGTTTCTATATCATTCTTTTGTGCTCTAATCTTTGTTATTTCACGTCTTCTGCTGGCTTTGGGTTTCATTTGTTGTTCTTTTTCTTGCTCCTTTAGGTGTAAGGTTAGGTTGTGTATTTGAGATTTTTTTTCTTCTTGAGGTAGGCTTGTATTGCTATATAATTCTCTCTTATGACCATTTTTGCTGTGTCCCAAAGGTTTTGGACCATAATATTTTCATTTTCATTTATTTCCCTGTATTTTTGTATTTCTTCTTTAATTTCCTGGTTGACCCATTCATTCTTTAGTAGGATGTTTTTAGCCTCCATGTATTTGTGGTCTTTCCAATTGTGTGTGTGTGCATGTGTGTGTGGTTGACTTCAAGTTTCATAGTGTTGTGGTTGGAAAATACGCATGGTTTGATCTCAATCTTTTTGTATTTGTTGAGGCCTGATTCGTGACCTAGTATGTGAGAGAGCTATTCTGGAGAATGTCCCACGTGCACTTGAAAAGAAGGTGTATTCTGCTTTAGGATGAAATGTTCTGAATATATCTGTTAAGTCTAGCTGGTCCTGTGTGTCATGCAAAGTCATTGTTTCCTTGTTGATATTCTGCTTCAATGATCTGTCCCCATTGCTGTAAATGGGATGTTAAAGTCCCCTACTATTATTGCATCATTATCTATGAGTTCCTTTATGTTTGCTATTAGTTGTTTTATATATTTGGGTGCTCCTAAGTTGGGGGCATAAATATTTACAATTGGTAGATCTTCTTATTGGATAAACTCCTTTATTATGATATAGTGCCCTTCAATTCTTGTTACAGTCTTTGGTTTAAAATCTAGTTTGTCTGATATAAGTATGGCTACTCCGCTTTCTTTTTGATGTCCATTAGCATGATAAATGGTTCTTCATCCCCTCGTTTTCACTCTGCAGGTGTTGTTAGGTCTAAAATGAGTCTCTTGTAGGCAGCATATAGATGGGTCTTATTTTATATCCATTCTGACACCCCATGTCTCTTGACTAAAACATTCAGTCCATTTACATTCAGGGTAATTATCGATAAAGATGAATTTAGCACAATTTTATTACTTGTTTGGTCATTATTTCTGGAGATTTTCTCTGGTCCTTTCTAGTCTTTGTCACTTTTGGTCTTTCTTCCTCACTCAAAGAGTCCCCTTTAATATTTCTTGCAGTGCTGGTTTAGTGGTCATGAACTCCTTTAGCTTTTGTTTGGGCAACTCTTTATCTCTCCTTCTATTCTGAATGACAGCCTTGTTGGATAGAGTATCCTTGGCTGCGTATTTTTCCCATTCAGCATGTTGAGTCTATCATGCCACTTTCTTTTGGCCTGCCAAGTTTCTGTGCAGAGATCTGATGCTAACTTTATTTGTCTTCCCTTGTAAATTAGGAACTTCTTTTGTCTTGCTGCTTTTAGGATTTTTTCTTTATCTCTATATTTTGCAAATTTAACTACAATATGTCTTGGTGTTGGCCTGCTTTTGTTGATTTTGATGGGAGTTCTTTGTGTCTCCTAGATTTGCAAGTCTCTTTCCTTCCCCAGATTAGAGAAGTTTTCAGCTCTAATTTCCTCAAATAAACCTTCTGCCCCCTTTTCTCTCTTCTCTTCTTCTGGGACTCTTATGATTTGAATGTTATTTTGTTTCATGGAGTCACTGAGTTGCCTAAGTCTACTTTTGTGATCCAAGATTTTTCTTTCTCTCTTTTAATCAACTTCATTTCCAAAATTCTATCTTCTATATCACATACAGGCTCCTCTGCTTCTTCCATCCTTGTGGTCATTGCACCCAGTCGGTTTTGAATCTCGGTTATTATATTTTTCATTTAGGCCTGATTGATTTTAAGCCCTTTTATCCCTGCAGTAAGGGACTCCTTGGTATCTTCTATGCTTTTCCAAAGCTCAGCTAGTATCCTTATGATAGTTGCTTTAAATTTTAGATCAGGCATATTACTTATATCTGTTTCAATTAGATCCCTGGCTGTGACCTTTCCTTGTCCTTTTTTTGGGATGAATTCCTCCATCTTGGCATTTTGTCTAGGTCTCTGTCGTCTTCTATGTTTACTGCTCCTAAAAGTAATGGTTTTATGAAGAAGAGGTCCTAAAATGTCCAGGGCCTGGTGCTTCAGGAAGTGTCCGTGGTGTGTGCTGTGTGCACGGCTGCTGTGTGATGGCTGCTCTATCCCTCAGGTCAGTCCTCTGCAGAGTTTCTCCTTGCCTGCAGTGGGGAGTATTCGGACTTTGGCCAGAGTGAGGTGAGTTTTAACTAGGTAGGCTCTGATCTTCTTATTAAAAGAGACCTGCTGCTTTTTCCATTAGAGCTGAAGCCTTGCAGAACTCTCTGGTCAGTAGACGTGGTGTGGCAGGGGTTTGTGCTGATCTTCTGGCAGAGGGGCCTGGTGAACTGGTTCTTAGGCATAGTTACCTGAGGAAAAGTAGTAAGAACAGAGTGCAGGGGAGCTCTGTTTGGTGTAGGCAATTTAGGCAGCCAGTGTTAGCACTCTTCTGTTTAATGAAGTTAGTTTATGCTGAGGGATAGGGGAGGGAAATGGTGCCAGCCAGTTCCTTTATCCCCAGAGAGGGGAGTTCATGCTTGCTGCTATCAGGGAAGCCCTCCCAGAAGAGTGAATAATTTCCTCTCATGCATCATCGGTGTTTTTCAGATCACTGTTTTCACAGTGTCTGGGTTGCTTGCCTTCCTGGACCAGGGCAGTGCACTTTGGGCTCTATCCCAGCCAGGCTGGTTATTTTAAAACTCCAAACTTTAGGGATCTGTTGTGGCAGGGACCTGCACTGGTCTTTTGGGGTAGGGTCTTGCCATGCTGGGCTTGATGCAGGTTTGACCCAGAAGGGTGGTCACACCAGAGCACAAGAGTGCGGGGTTTGGTGCAAAGTGCACTAAAGAGCCAGTGTCCAGGTTAGTCACCCTCAGCAGATGTCTCCACACCTGTGCTGAGGGGCAGGGAGGGAAATGGTACCCACCAGCTTCTTTGTCCCCAGAGACACAATGTGACCTTTCTCAGATGTGCTCCAAGAAGGGGGAACCGTTTCTCCCAGTGTGTCTCAGGTGATCCCCAGATTATACCCTCTGCCCCTGGGGGTATACCTGCCTGCCTTCTCTATAGAAGCACTGCAGTGCCCTCAAGGCTGTATACCAGCCATGCCATGTACTTCTAAAACTCCAGTTTTTGAGCTCCTCTGGTTCCAAAAACTTATGAAAATTAGCCCCTCTCATTTAATGGCTCTGGGGTAAAGTGTTTTTCTTGTGTGATCTTCTATGTGTTCCTCTCTATCTCACCTCTCTCCACAACCAGGACTTCCTCCCCTCTGCAGCACCTGCAATCCATTTCTCCCCCAAACCACGTCTCTGTACCTCCTACCTTCTACGATGTGGCCTCCTCTCTTCCTCTTGTTGTGCAGTTTGTTCTGTCAGTCCTCAGATCAATTTCTTGGGTCCTCAGAATGATTTGATACATATCCAGCTGTGTATGAGGGACAAGGCAAGCCTAGGATTCTCCTATTACTCTATTTTAGCTCCTCCTCTCACCATTGGCCCCTCTCTTGAGTGCTAGACTTCTATTGGAAAGTGCTTGTATGTTTCACACCTATTTCATACTTAATATCGCCAAATTTTAACTCCAAATTCTCTCTAACCCTGCCACTCCTTAATGCGTTTCCTCTCACAGTTAAAGGCAAAGCTCTTCAGCCAGGTGTCTCATACAATTCTTAGAGTCATGTCTCTTTTTAATCTTTGCATTCAATAACTCATATAGCTTCTGTGTTTATAACATCCATCACCTCCTCTTCCCAATGGTTTATCACCTCTTGCCTTGGCCATGAATTATTTAAAAAGTTTCCTAATTTACTTCAATGTTACTATTCTCCCCACTACTATTAACCTTATACTTATTTCCAAGACACAACTGCCATGCATATTAACTCATATAAAAGATGCCACACCTCACAAGCACCATTTACACAGCAGACATTACAAATTTTTACATTTATTATGGCATATTTCCAGTAGATGACAAAATGCTTTGTTCTAACAAAATCAGTATATTAAAAACAATTTTTGCAATGTATGGAAGAAAAGTGACTTAAGAAAAGAATGTCTTTACTAATCTGCACACAGTTCTATATGGAATAATTGGCCCTGAATAAAGTTGGCTTTCTAGAACACTGATTGAGTTGTGCCATTTCTCCAGTTAGGCCTTCAGTTCCTTTTGTAAGACAGAGTCTAAACTTCTTAGCAAGTGGTACAAAGTCCCAGATACTGGTCCAAATTTACCTGAGTACATTTTTCATATTTACTTTATACTTCAGCCCCATGGTGATGACTTGTTGTCATAACCCTATTTCACCTACTTGAATTTTCTTCACCTCCTGCCCTCTCTTCTCTATCAAAATGTCAACCAGACAATGAAAGCAAAAATAAACAAGTGGGGCTACACCAAACTAAAATGCTTCTGTACAGCAAAGGAAAACATCAACAAAATGAAAAGGAAACCTACTGAATGGGAAAAAATATTTGCAACTTATATATTAGGAATTCATATCAAACTATATAAATAACTTATACAAATTAATAGCAGAAAGACAATCTGATTATAAATTGGGCAGAGGATCTGACTTTTTTTTTTTTTTTTCCCAAAAAAGAAATAGAGATGGCTAACAGGTACAGGAAAAGATGCTCAACATCACTAATCATCAGAGCAGTGCAAATCAAAACCACAATGACATATCACCTCCCCTGTTAGAATGGCTAGTATCAAAAAGACAAGAAATAAAAAGTGTTGGCAAGGATGTGGAAAAAAGGGCACCCTGAGCACTGTTAAGAATGTAAATTGGTGTAGCCACTATGGAAAACAGTATGGAGACTTCTTAAAATATTAAAAAAAGAAGTACTATATGATCCAGAAATTACACTTCTGGGTACTTATCCAAAGAAAACAAACACACTAACTTGAAAAGATAAATTTAGTCCCATGTTCATTGCAACATTATTTATTATAGCCAAGATATAGAAACAACTTAAGTGACAGATAAATGGATAAGTGAGTATATATGTACATGTGTACACACACACACACAGGAATATGATTCTCAAAAAAGAATGAAATTTTGCCATTTGTATGAACATGGATGGAGCTTAAGGGCATTATGCTATGTGAATTAATCACAGAAAGACAAATATCATATGATGTCACTTATATGTGAAATCCAAAAAAGAAAGGATAAAATAACAAAAGAAAAAAAACAAGAAAATAAACTCATAGATACAGAGAACTGATTGGTGGTTGCAGAGACAGAGTGTGGGGAAAATGGGTAAGACAGTCAAAAGTTATAAAGTCCTGAGGAGGTAATATGTACGGTAGGGTGACTATAGTTAATAATACTGCATTGCACATTTGCAAGTTGTTAAAAGAGTAGCTCTTACAGGTTCTCATCACAAGAAAAAAATTATAACTATGATAATGGATATTAACTAGACTTACTGTGGTGATCATTTCACAATTTACATAAATATCAAATCATTACATTGTGTACCTAAAACTAATATGATGTTGTATGTTAATTATACTTCAGTAAGAAAAGTTAAAAAAATGTAAACCAAAATTCATCTTTCTGATTAGATATTGCCTGGTAGCATTGATTAATTTCTTCACTTAAGCATTTATATTTCATATTATAACAAGTATATACAACTGCCCAGAACTTACTTATGTAATAGGTTGGACTTAACACATAGGTTGAATCATATGAAATTGCCATAAAAAAGGCAAACTATTAGCACTTTCATATGGCCCAATGTATTGTTTTTCTACTTTTAAATGAAACCATCTTTTATATATTATTTGCCCATTAAACCAGGGATCTGTTATTGTATGATTTGTGAATCCTAGAATGGTTTTTACACTTTAAATGTAGTAAGACATAAGAAAGAACATGTGGTAGACTATATATGGCCCAGAAAGCCTAAATTACTGATAGCTGGACCATTTGCAGAAAAGTTTGCAGACTCTTATACTAAACCATTACCATTTGGGGGAGATCTTTGTGTTACCACCATAGCACAGTGCTTGGGACTCCCAGTGTGCTCAATACATGCATTTCAAACTTAACCAAGAGACCAATGAATTTCATAAGAAAAAAACATAAGATAAAAATGGTTCTATTTTTTTTTTGTTTTCTCAATGAAACCTGTTTGAAAAAGAGGAATTGCAAATATTACTACTTTGAGCAATACTACTTTGCAGCTCACCCAAACCCAAGAATCCATGACCAAAAGTATTATAGTCAAGTGATCTAAAGCAAAGGTTTTCTTATGCTGCCAGCGATTAGGCCACTGGGTCAGAGTTATCTGTCAGTAATCCAAATAAATCCTTAGAGCAACTAGAGGTAGTGGTGGGAGAGGATGTGTGTGACACAATGTTGCTATTAGCTTTAAATTTGTTGACATTGGAAGTCCTAAAAAAAAAATTCTCTTCCTGAACTGCATCATTGCAAACTGCTTAAAAACTTGGTCCAAGAGCCCAGGCACTTCATCATTGGCCACATTCCCACTGAAGAAATGATCTAGAGAAGATTGCTCTTAAATCAAAAAATGCAAAATTATACTTGGCAGCCACAATGCATGGAAGAAAAATTCTGCTTGGAACAACAGCCTTTCCCTCTATTTTATACACTCACTTTTTTCTTTTTCTTTTTTCTCACTTTTTACCATTATGTTTGGTATAGCCTGACAGCTTAGAGAGAAGACATCTTTTTCAGAATCTTTTTGAAAATGGGGTCTTATGAAATACTTTGGTAAATTAAATTCATCCCTTCACAGTTAATCTTAAAAGGTATTGTTGTTGGTATTTCCACCAAGACATTTAAAAGAAGTGCTTTGGAAATGTAGAATTATCGAAACACTCATTTCCTGTTTTAGTTCTGTGTCATATCGCAGCTGTGCTCGATTATGGCTTTTTGAAAAGCAGCAGACAGAAAACAATGCCTTTTCCCCTCTATTCTTTGTAATTCTTTGAAATAAATAAATAAACAAACAAACACACACACAAACCCAGCACTTTCAGTTGGAACCCTTCCTCCAGTGCTTTTAGAATTATAGACATATTAAAGTATCATTTCTAAGCAATAGGAAAAAATAGCACAGTTTTAACTAAACAGCATAGTGTGGGGAAGCCCTTTATTTCCAACTATGTCCCAGAATTGCTAGTTTCTTATTGAACATAACTGCCACACTAAGTCATTTTAAAATCACCATGAAAAGCTTTTTCACATTGCAAATACCACAGTGATTCAGGGACTAGGTATACAAGGTAGAATCTTCCTCAAGAAAGTAAATAGTATGAGAAGTAGAATATCTATACCTCTCAGTCTAGATTTAAGAGCTTATCCAAAATACTGGACAACCTAGATCTCTGAGCTATTGTTTGGCCTTTATTCTTGATGCACAAAACTCAGACAATCACTGGACCACAGAACAAGAGCAAACCCTTTAGCATGACATATAAAACTTTTCATAGTTGGGTTCATTATGTTTCAAGCCCAATGAGTTCATTTTAGGACTGATCTTCATTGACTTCGGAACAGGATTTGATAGGGTTAACTACTCCTTACAACTTAGAATATACTGTTTTTTTGCATTATAATACAGACAGTATTTCTCTCTATCCCCTTCTTTCTAAAATCTCTTTTGTATAGTTTTTTTTTCCCCTTTTTCTTTCAATCTCTGAAATATTGGTGATTGTGGAGAGACCCAGGTCCTCTCTGAGGCTGCTTCTATCATCACTACATCTTCCCTGGGTCATATATTAATCTTCCTATGGCTTCAGTTACCCTAGTGGTTAAGAGCCCTGAGACTGGGGCCAAGTTGTTTGGATTCAATCCTGGCTCTGTCCCTTACTAACCTCTCCTTGTCTTTGCTTCTTATTTATAAAATGGGAATAATATTAGTATCTACATTGAAGAGTTATTTTGAGAATTAAGGACTTAATAAGAGTAAAGCTTTTAAAATAGTAACTGGGACATAATAAGTTCTAAATGGGCACTTAATATCCTTCTCATTATTGTGTTTATGTTGGTGACTCACTAACTTATTCCTTCAGCTTAAAACTCTCTCCTGGGGGTGCCTGGGTGGCTCAGTTGGTTAAAACTCTCTCCTGAATCCTGAAAGCGTCACATCCAACTGCCTACTTGACATTTCCTCTCAGAGGTCACACAAATTCTAAAGACTCACCACTTCTAAAACTGAATCCCTGTTCTCATCTAACAGTCCCAGTGTGCTCCTTTCTCTGAGATCGATAGCTCACATTAACTACCACCAACCCAGGTGCTTAAGATGAGGAATTGTGCATCCAACCTGCCAACTTTTTATTTCTCTCCACATCAAATCCATCACCAAATCCTGTTAATTCTAGGTCCTCTTAGGATTCAAAATCTTTTACTTCTTCTGAATACCACTTGTCATAACCCTGTATTGAACCACTGCAACTTAATATATCCCTTTCTTTTTAATGATGTTGCCTGTGACTCTTTCAAGTATTATCTGATTTCCATTCTATACTCTATACTCCAGCCAAGTCAACATTCTAAATGTTGTCAGTGTCCATTTATGTCCAATGGTTTCTCGTGGTCTTCAGAATTAAATAAAGTGTCCATATCATGGCTAACCATATCTTTTAGGGTATTCCTTGCTGACATCTCCAGTCTAATTCTATATAACTATCCCTTCACTGTACTCTACACTCAGCTTAGGCTGAAATCTATCCTGTTCCCTATCATATCCCTGGCTTTTGGACTTTTGTATGATTTCTTCTTTGCCTCAAACACTGTATTGTTAACCAGTTTGCCTCAGTTAAAATGTAACATTTCCAGGCAGCTTTTTTTTTTCTTTTTTCCTTAAGATTTTTATTTATTTATTTATTTGACAGAGAGAGAGAAACAGCATGAGAGGGGATAGGGTCAGAGGGAGAAGCAGGCTCCCCGCCCAGCAGGGAGCCCGATGCGGGACTCGATCCCAGGACTCCGGGATCATGACCTGAGCGGAAGGCAGTCGCTTAACCAACTGAGCCACCCAGGTGCCCACCAGGCAGCTTTCTTAACATACCAGGTCCCAATTAGGTGTTCTCTCTCTAGGTATCTCATAACACCTGTTATATGATTTTGTAGTTTTTCTTCGTGAAATGTTATTACTGTGAAGGCAGGAACCTAATTATCTTTCTATTCATAACAGTTAACACACTGCCTGGCATGTAGTAAGCATTCAAAAATTTTGTGATGAATAAAGGAATATGCAAATACATGTATTGTTTATCACACACCTTACATTTCATCTATGTCAAAACTTGGTTCTATCCACACCTATATTAAGACCTCTTAAGATTTTTTTTCCTAGTATATGTAAATATAAATAAAATTTAAACATCTAAAACATGTAACATCTGTTTCATACTGTATTTGATACAAATGCAGAGTGTTAACATTCTTTAATACAACAGATTTATTATGAAAAATTTATTTGGAATAATGGCAAGGATTCCAAATCCTAAAAACCCTGGTCCTTTGGGTGTTCATCCAAAATCTTCCCTGATTGTGGGTAACCATATCATCTTTGACATTAATCTGAACTTCTTATGAGATTTTTGATTCTTCTTGATTTTGGGTTTCTGGCCCAATTAGCCTATGAAGTCTGGATTTTATTGATTCTAGTAGCAATAAAACAGGTACCTTATATTAAAGGGAAAATGAATCAAATACGTGAAATGAACATATGGGAAAGGTATTAGATGTCCAAGGAGTGGCAATGCTTATAGAAGGTGTAAGAGCTGGGAGAGATTTTTAAATATAAAGTCCAACCCATTTTTTTATAGATGAAGAGAACTACTACTTGGCCAGAGAGGTTAAATGGCCACAAATTACTACGCTACTTATTAGCAGAACTAGGTTTGAATTTGTTTGGTCCTACCTGAGCACTTTCTGCTCACTTATATAACTTAGGAGAACTTTAACATAAAGTTTTAGGGGACTATAACTTTATTTTCACCAAGAATAGTCACAGATTACTAAAAAAGATTCATAGGTAACAATGGCTGTGAGCGTGTGGAAGAAAATACCATTGTAATCATCCTTCACACCTCCTGTCTACTTTTAAAGAATTTCTCAGGCTTGATGTCAATATGTACTGTCTTGGCTCAGGTGGGAGTAAGGTAGACAACTTAGTGGGTTAGGCTACAGAAAGGAACAAAACGTGGCAAGGGTAAAGCAAAGTAACAAACAATGAAGAAAATCAATAGTATTTTGGAAAAATTTTAAGATTCCTTATATAAAATGTATTGTTTAGTTTTAACTAGTTATCTTTACAGCCCTGATTCCCTATACTTCTAAGGGCTAGAAAAGGGGAGACATTTGGTTACTAAAGGTCAAAAGAAATATATTCCTATTATTTTCCTCATCTCATAAGATTCTCTGAGGACTATGGTTGTCAGTCCAGGTTTAGAATTTTTACACAGATTCCTGCCTATACCACATGTGACTTTTTTTTTATTATGTTATGTTAATCACCATACATTACATCATTAGTTTTTGATGTAGTGTTCTATGATTCATTGTTTGCGTATAACACCCAGTGCTCCATGCAGAACATGCCCTCTTCAATACCCATCACCAGGCTAACCCATCCCCCCACCCCCCTCCCCTCTAGAACCCTCAGTTTGTTTTTCGGAGTCCATAGTCTTTCATGGTTCGTCTCCCCCTCCAATTTCCCCCCCTTCATTCTTTCCTTCCTGCTATCATCATCATCATCATCTTCTTCTTCTTCTTCTTTCTTCTTCTTCTTCTTCTTCTTCTTCTTTTCTTCTTTTTTTAACATATAATGTATTATTTGCTTCAGAGGTACAGATCTGTGATTCAACAGTCTTGCACACTTCACAGGGCTCACCATAGCACATACCCTCCCCAGTGTCTATCACCCAGCCACCCCAACCCTCCCACCCACCAGATGTGGTATATATATACAATGGAATATTATGCAGCCATCAAAAGGAATGAAATCTTGCCATTTGCAATGACGTGGATGGAACTGGAGGGTATTATGCTGAGCGAAATAAGTCAATCAGAGAAAGATATGTATCATATGACCTCACTGATATAAGGAATTCTTAATCTCAGGAAATATACCACATGTGACTTTTAGTTGATCTCTTATTCTCAGGTCTCTCTCTGATCCACCACATTTTCTATCCTGCCACCAGAGTTTTTTTTTTTTTAAACCAAAGGACTGCTCATAATGGTAAACTTTGATGGTCCAATAAATCACATCTCCCAGTGTTTATGATTGCTTTTTAAAACTGATGCATTTTAATGCTGTTATTACCTAGCAATAGATAAACATTGGTGGTATAATTTCTCAGCATAAACTGCCCTGAAAAAGCTCTCTATTGTCTATTATCCTTTACCTGACAGATATTTATTCCTTGGCTCCAGCTTACCTTTCTAGCCTCCATTTCTCTCAAAACTTCACTCCCCCACTCTTCCTTCCCTATTTTACCTCAGTCCATTTAAACCCTCACACTCTTTTCCCCAGTCATACCAGCACCCCTTGAACATGATTCACACTGCTCATCAACTCTAACTGAAAAGCATTGCCTCCTGGGCCCAGCTCTTCAAGAAAATAGTCCAAGAGACCTCAAAGAATAGCTTTAATTTAATGAGTTTTCATTAAAAGTACCTAGCCTTTGAGAGCTTAAAACCTCATCTCTTGGCATTCTAAGACCATCTTCATCTCTCTTAAGAACAGATTCATAGTTAAACAGCTCATGATAGTAATGAATAAACTTTGAATGCAAAAGCTTTTTTTTCCCCTTTGACGGAATTTGCCAATTCAGTTCTCCAATTCAGCACGTTATCCTTGTAAGTAGAATCCTTGGGGAGCCACTTTATAATCAGAAGGTGGTCTAGATAGTATGAGATTAGAACAGGGTGTTAGGATATTGATGAGTCTAATGTCCCCATGTCAACTCAATCAGATTCATCCTTCTCCACAATGAGAAGTCACAGGTGAAACTGTTGTGTTCAACACCTCTCCTTGGGCAGAGTTTTCAGGGACTCTGCCAATGTCCTCTCTGAATTCTCATGTCCTTCATTTCCATAGGTGCTCAACACATTCTCTTTTTATCAATATTTTTACCTTTATTTACATTTTATTTTAGTGTCACTGGCCCAGTGACAATCTCAAGGTGATTTTATAGACCAATATATCTAATATATGTTATATAATATGTGTAAAATGTGCTTATTTTCAAGCTTAAAGGGGACCCTTTTGTTTTCCTTTCAGTCTATGAAAATTACTTTTCTCCATACACTGACTTCTTTGCTTTAGAATATATTTATCAAACTTTATTATAGTTATTTCTTTATATGTTTTCAGAGCAATATGACCTTATTTTTAGTAAAATATCATATTTTTATAGAAAAGATACTCATATCTATTGGAGTAAATTAGTCAGTGATGAGACTAGAAAGTTGCCATAGAATCTAAAGTTTTCATCATGGGGCACCTGGGTGGCTCAGTCGGTTAAGCATCTGCCTTCAGCTCAGGTCATGATCCCAGGGTCCTGGGATTGAGTCCCATGTTGGGCTTTCTGCTCAGCAGGGAGCCTGCTTCTCCCTCTCCCCGCTGCTCGTGCTCTCTCTCTATCTTTCTCTCTCAAATAAATGAAATCTTTAAAATAAAATTTCCATCATTATACTTTTTGTTGAATAAGTTCAGATAGATTATACTGTTATTTTAAATAGAGGGGAAACTAATATTTACTGAAAACCTACTATGTATCAGATATTTTATATCAGTTTTGCCTTTTGTATTCAAAAGTAGCAGTAAGTAAAAAGAGCATAAGACAGAATGAGAATATGCATCCCCTAGGAAACTGGAGATCAGAAAGAATAAATAGTCCATGTTATATAGCTAGTAAGTGTTATAACAGATTTTAAAACCAGGTTTTTATACAAAGTTCCACTATTTTGGGGTCTCAAGAGAAATGGAGAGAAGAAACATATATTTAAGGAGCATGATGCTAAAATATGACTGGATTTGTGTTGTATATTATATAAGTGTTTTGGAGTTTACAAAGAAGAATAAAGAATCTAAAAAAGAGCCTTAAGCAAAGTGAAGACCAAACCTACCTGTAACTGATGTGATTGAGATCTAACAGAAACTAGAGGGGCTGTAAGCCAGTCAGCCTTTCATTTCATAAAGAGTTTTATAGGGAAAGAGGGCAGTGAGTGAGGTTTTAAAAGATAAATACTTTTTTGAGCTTTTTCCTTCTCCTAAAAATGGAGTGACTTTCCACTAATGTTCTGAGAAACTTCCTATAGTTGTTTATTTTCAGGGATGATACGTTACCCATCATTTTATAATAAATCAAGATGATCAAATGAACAAATCCCACAAAGCACCTAAAGAAGAACTTCCTCAACTTGATAAAGAACATCTGCTAAAAAAAATCCTAGAGCTAACATTATACTTAAGGCTGAGAACTAGATTATTTTCCCTTAAAATTGGGATCAAGGTAATGAGAACACCTCTACTATTCAGCATCATGAAGTTCTAGCTAGTGCAATAAGATCAGAAAATAGAATGTAAACAGATTGGGAAGAAAGAAAACTGTTTTTGTTCACAGCAGATGTGACTGTCTATATAGAAAAGCACAAAGAATCAACAAATGTATTCCTGAAACTAATAAGCAGTTATAGCAAGATTGTAGGATACAAGATTAATATGCAAAAGTCACCTGCTTTTCTATATGCCAGCAACCAACAATTAGAATGTGAAATTAGAAACACATAATAGTGTCAAAAATAAAGTAGGTGTAAACCTGACAAAATATGTACCAGATCATCATGGACAATACTGCAAAACTCTGATGAAAGAAATCAAAGATTATCTAAATAAATAGAGACAGTGCACATTGATTGGAAGACTTTATATTTTTAAGATGTCAGTTTTCCCAACTTGATCTGTAAATGTAATGTAATCCTATTCAAAATCCCAGAGAGCTTTTTTTGTAGATATCAACAAACTGATTCTAAACTATATATGGAAATTAAAGACTCAGAATAATCAATGTAATACTAAAGAAGAATAAAGTTGGAGGACTAACAATAATAGACTTCAAGAACCTTCCTACAATAAAACTAGAGTAATCAAGACAATGTACTATTGATAAAAATATAGACACACAGATCAATAGAACAAAATAGCCCAGAAATAAACCCATACAAATACAATTAACTGATCTTTCAAAAAGGAGCAAAGGCAATTCAGTAGAGAAAATATAGTCTTTTTCAACAAGTGGTGCTCCTGGAATAATTGTTATCTCCACATTGCAAAATATGAACTAAGACAGAGACCTTATGTCTTTCACAAAAATCAACTCAAAATGAATTATAAACATAAATAGAAAATGAAAATCATAAAATTCTAGGAGAAAAAATTGGAGAAAATGACCTTATGTTTGGCAATGAGTTTTTACATACAATACCTAAAGCACAATACGTGACAGAAAAATTGTTAAGTTGGACTTCATTAAAATTAAAAACTTACATCCTGAGAAAGACACTACTAAAAGAATAAAAAGACAAACCACAGACTTAGGAGAAAGTTTTTATGTAATACATATCTGATAAAAGCCTTGTGGCCAAAACTTACAAAGAACTCTTAAGATGAAATAATAAATCAGAATCCAGTTTAAAAATGGGCAAAAGATCTGAACAGAAAATCAACACACGGAAAAAATGTATGTGAAAAGATGTTCTCATAATTTGTCATTAGGGAACTGCAAATTAAAACAGCCACCAGACTCTTCTGCATACCTACCAGAAAAATTAAAAGCTGACAATACCAAACATTGGTGAGAATACAGTACAGCAGAAACACTCATTTATTGCTAGTAGTAATGCAAAATGTGATGAGGATAGTCCCTTTGGAAGACAATTTGGCAGTTTCTTTTTTTTTTTGAATTAAAAAACTATATTATTTATTTCACACAATTAAGATATTTTTTATTTTTATATTTTAAATTTAATTTTATTTTAGTATGTTATGTCACTATACAATACATAATTAGTTTTTGATGTAGTGATACATGATTCATTGTTTTCGTATAACACCCAGTGCTCCATGAAGTACGTCTCCTCCTTAATACCCATCACTGGGTTAACCCTTCCCCCCCACCCTCCTCCCCTCTAAAACTCTCAGTTTGTTTCTCGGAGTCCATAGTCTCTCATGGTTCATCTCTCCCTCCGATTTCCCCCCCCCTTCATTTTCCCCTTCCTCCTCCTCATGTCCTCCATGCTATTCCTTATGTTCCACAAATAAGTGAAACCATTGATAATTGACTTTCTCTGCTTGACTTATTTCACTTAGCATAATCTCCAGTCCCATCCATGTTGATACAAAAGTTGGGTATTCATCCTTTCTGATGGCTAATATTCCATCGTATGTATGGACCACATCTTCGTTATCCATTTGTCTGTTGAAGGGCATCTTGGCTCTTTCCACAGATTGGCTATTGTGGACATTGCTGTTATGAACATTGGGGTGCATATGGCCCTTCTTTTCACTATATCTGTGTCTTTGGGGTAAATACCCAGTAGCACAATTGCTGGGTCATAGGGTAGCTCTATTTTTAATTTTTTGAGGCACCCCCACACTGTTTTCCAAAGTGGCTGTACCAACTTGCATTCCCACCAACAGTGTAAGAGGGTTCCCCTTTCTCCACAACCTCTCCAACATTTGTTGTTTCTTTCCCTGTCCATTTTTGCCATTCTAACTGGTGTAAGGTGGTATCTCAGTGTGGTTTTGATTTGGATTTCCCTGATGGCTAATGACGATGAACATTTTTTCATGTGTCTGTTAGCCATTTCTTTGGAGAAGTGTCTTTTCATGTCTTCTGCCCATTTTTTGACTTGATTATTTGTTTCTTGGGTGTTGAGTTTGAGAAGTTCTTTACAGATCTTGGAAATCAGCCCTTTATCTGTGGTGTCATTTGCAAAAATCTTCTCCCATTTTGTGGGTTGCCTCTTTGTTTTGTTGACTGTTTCCTTTGCTGTGCAGAAGCTTTTTATCTTGATGAAGTCCCAAAACTTCATTTTTGCTTCTGTTTCACTAGCCTTTGGAGACGTATCTTGAAAGAAGTTGCTGTGGCCAATGCGAAGAGGTTACTGCCTATGTTCTCCTCTAGGATTTTTATGGATTCCTGTCTAACATTGAGGTCTTTCATCCATTTTGAGCTTATCTTTGTGTATGGTGTTAGAGAATGGTCGAGTTTCATTCTTCTGCATGTGGCTGTCCAATCTTCCCAGCACCATTTACTGAAGAGACTTTTTTCCATTGCATATTTTTTCCTGCTTTGTGGAAGATTATTTGACCATAGAGTTGAGGGTCCATATCTGGGCTCTCTATTCTGTTCTATTGGCTATATGTCTGTTTTTGTGCCAGTACCATGTTGTCTTGGTGATCACAGCTTTGTAATATAGCTTGAAATCAGGCAACGTGATGCCCCCAGCTTTGTTTTTCTTTTTCAACATTTCCTTGGTGATTCAGGGTCTTTTCTGATTCCATACAAATTTTAGGATTGTTTGTTCCAGCACTTTGAAAAATGTCATTGGAATTTTGATCGGGATGGCATTGAAGGTATAGATTGCTCTGGGCAGCATAGACATTTTAACAATGTTTATTCTTCTGATCCATGAGCATGGAATGTTTTTCCATCTTTTTGTGTTTTCTTCAATTTCTTTCATGAGTGTTCTGTAGCTCCTAGAGTATAGATCCTTTACCTCTTTGGTTAGGTTTATTCCGAGGTATCTTATGGTTTTTGGTTCTATTGTAAATGGAATCATTTCTCTAATTACTAGAACTCATACAGCAATTCAGTAATGTGGCAGAATATAAAATAAATGCACAGAAATCAGTTGTTTTCTTATACACTAACAATGCAACTGTAGAAATAGAAATTAGAGAAATGATTCAATTTGGCAGTTTCTTACAAAGTTAACATAGTCTTACTCAAGAATGCATCTATCCCACTCCAAGTGTTTACCCAAGTAATTGTCGAATGTACATCTACACAAAAATCTGCATGTGAATGTTTATCTCAGTTTTACTAATAATCACCAAAATGAAGCAACCCACATGTCTTCCAGTAGGTTAATGATAACAAACTATAGCACAGCTATACAATGGGTTATTATTCAGTGATGAAAAGAAATGACCTGTCAAGAAATAAAAAGATATGAAACTTAAATACATATTGTTAAACAAAAAACACCAGCCTGATAAAAAAGCTACATTTTCTATGATTTCAATTAATGACATTCTGGGAAAGGCAAAACTATAAAGTTGGTATAAAGATCACCATTTCCCAGGAGGAGGAGAAAGAGAGGAAGAATTAAATAGGTGAATCACAGGGAATTTTTCAGGCAGTGAAACTATTCTGTATGAAACTGTGATGATGGATATAGGACATTTTGCATTTGTTAAAGCTCATAGAACTCTATAGCTTAATCATAAAACTTAATGTATTCAAATTAAAAAGAAAATACGTAGGAGTTCAAGGGATCCAGAAAGGAATAAAGACTGTGGCAAAGAATCTAAATACATTATAAATATATGTAACAACCTTACTGAAGGATGTGGATAAATGGTGCTGACCTAAGTACTTTGGGAAATTAGCAAAGTCTGTAAAATTAAAGGCAGTAAGTACTATACATAAACACTGAACTCTTGTTGATATAGTTGTTTCCATGGATATTAATTAACAACTCTGGTGTATTCTGGAATTAAATAGGTAAGTAAGAGAATGAGGGATGGCAGGAGCCAGATTTCTCCCTATACGAGTGTGTGATTACAGATAAGTAAGTAAATGATGAAGGCTAAAATGATTTATGCAGTAGTGGGTGAGTGTTCAAGACATCAGTATGAATTCCTATTTAGCTTAAAGTGAATACAGATGGCTACACATAGAAATATTTATAGATACGTGAATATATACAGTTTACTACACAGATAACGTGTTTCTGCTCCATTCAGTCCCAAAAGCAATGAAAACCCCTCAACAAAGTAGGTTTAAAGGGAATATACCTCAACATACTAATGTCCATATATGAAAAACTCACAGCTGATATCATCCTCAGTGGGAAAAACCTGACAGCTTTTCCTTTATAATCAGGAACAAGACAGGGATGTCCACTCTCACCACTATTATTTAATATAGTACTGGAAGTCCTAGCCAAGGCAATCAGACAACAAAAAGAAATAAAAGGCATCCACATTGACAAGGAAGAAGTAAAAATTTTTGCAGATGACATGATACTCTATACAGAAAACATGAAAAACTCCACCAAAAAATTGCTAGAACTGATAGATGAATTCAATAAAGTTGCAGGATACAAAATCAATGTACAGAAATTTGTTGCATTTATATACACCAATGATGAAGAAGCAGAAAGAGAAATTAAAACAATCCCATTCACAACTGCACCAAAAACAATAAGATACCTAGGAATAAACCCAAACAAAGAGATAAAAGACCTGTACTTTGAAAACTATAAAATACTGGTGAAAGAAATTGAAGGTAACACAAAGAAATGGAAAAACATTCCATGCTCATGGATTGGAAGAACAAATATTATTAAAATATCTATACTATCCAAAGGAATCCATACATTTATGCAATTTCTATCAATATACCAGCAGCATTTTTCACAGAACTAGAACAAACAATCCTAAAATTTGTATGGAACCACAAAAGACCCCAAATAGCCAAAATAATTTTGAAAAAGAAAAGCAAAGCTGGAGGCATCACAATTCCAGACTTCAATTTATATTACAAAGCTGTAGTGATCAAAACCATATGGTTCTGACACCAAAATAGACAAACAGATCAATGGAATAGAACAGAAACCCAGAAATGAACCCACAATTTTATGGTCAATTAATCTTTGACAAAGTGGGAAAGAATGGGAAAAAGTCTCTTCAACAATGGAGTTGGGAAAACTGGACAGCAACATGCAGAAGAATGAAACTGGATGACTTTCTTATACCATACACAAAAATAAATTCAAAATGGATGAAAGACCTAAATGTGAGACAGGAAACCATCAAAATCCTAGAGTAGAACACAAGCAGTAACTTCTTTGACAATGGCCATAGCAACTTCTTTCTAGATATGTCTCCTGAGGCAAAGGAATTAAAAGCAAAAATAAATGATTGGGACTTCATCAAAATAAAAAGCTTCTGCACAGAAAAGGAAACAATCAACAAAAGAAAAAGCAACCTACAGAATGGGAAAAGATATGTGAAAATGACATTATCTGATAAAGGGTTAGTATCCAAAATCTATAAAGAACTTATCAAACTCAACACCCAAAAAATGAATAATCCAATTAAAAATGAGAAGAAAACAAGAATAGACAATTTTCCAAGAAGACATGCAGATGGCCAACAGACACATGAAACTATGTTCAACATCACTGATCATCAGGGAAATACAAATCAAAACTCCAATGAGCTATCACCTCACACCTGTCTGATTGGCTAAAGCCAACAACACAAGAAATAATAGGTGTTGTTGAGGATGTGGAGAAAGCGGAAGCCTCTTGCAATCTTGGTGGGAATGCAAACTGGTGCAGCCACTCTGGAAAACTGAATGGAGGTTCCTCAAAAGCTAAAAATAGACCCTACAATCCAGCAATTGTACTACTAGGTATACACCCAAAGAATACAAAAATACTAATCAAAGGGATCATGCACCCTGATGTTTATAGCAGCATTATCTCCAATAGCCATATAATGGAAACAACCCAAGTGTCCATCAACTGATGAATGGATAAAGAAGTTGTGATAGATATATAGATAGCTATATATCTATATCACACAATGGAAGAGGCAGAGGGAGAATCAGACTCCCTGCTGAGCCGGGAGTCCGATGCATGGGCTCAATCCCAGAACTCTGGGATCATGACCTGAGGCAAAGACAGACACTTAACTGACTGAGCCACCCAGGCACCCCTAAAGTTAACTTTAAAGATCAAAAGAAGAATGTGTGAAGATATATAGCAGTCATTTGTTAAATGGGCAGCCTGGACAAGAAGTATTATGAATTTAGGTATTATTAGAATTTACTTCAGCTTCTGCATCTGAGCATCTCTTACTGCCTTCCCAGCAAGATTATATTTTCCATACAGCTTGGAATATTTGGAAGATGTTGAACTGATGAACTGCTGCAGTCTGACCTTTGTAAGCTACTACTTTCGTAAGAGAGGAAAAAATACCTGTGCTTCTTTTCAATTAGCTTACCTTGGGTCTGAGAATTAAAGCCAAACCTGGAAATAAAATCAGTCATCCTAAATGTAAAAGCTCTTTTCCACACATGAATTCTGGAACTCAGACAGTTTATTGAAAATTTAATGTCTTTAAAAAATTTGTTGTTAGTTCTCCTCTCCTTCCCTCCCTCCCCCTGATTCCCCCCACTAACATTGCAGTCATCAGGATCAATTTGGTATGTTTAGATTTTCCAAGGCAGTGGATTTGTTCTGGGGACAGGTGTGTAAACACATTTCTCCCTATGATTAAATGGAACCAGTATACCTTCTGACACCCAAGAACACAAGCCTTATTTTTCGGAGATGGATCAATAAGAATAATCTTCCATATTGAGTGTCACTCCTGGCTATGCCTCATTTGTGCACAGACAACAGTCTCCCTCTGAATCTCAAAGTGGATTACTTTATCTTATTGCTTGCAAATACAACTGAATCATTTAGAGTTTACTTGGGCTCTGATAGACACAATGATCCATCCAGGAGGAACACAGCAGAGACCAGATAGCATATATGATCACAGACCTATCAGGTATACCTTTAGAATTCAATGGTATAATCTCTAAATGTTACTAGACTAGTGAAATGTTCTTTGCTCTTCCTTGTTAGTAAAGAGCCTGGCAGGAATATAGAAAAGTCAAGGTATCCAGGGTGGATGTTCCTAAGATTTAATTAGACGGGTAGGGTGGGAGAAGTTCAATTGTTGTTTTATTTTGGTGAAGTGATATGGAGGTTTGGAACTGCATCTTGAAATTTCTAAAATTTATCTACCTGACTGAAGTTTGGAGCTGAGATTTACTGGGGTTTGGATTATATAATCTCAAGGTCATGTATAAGAGAACTAGGAAATTCATTAATGCATAATGATAACGTGATCTCAAAAACCCATTAAATATATAAAGTGAGTAGTATTAAGAATTAAACTGTAACATGCTCAAGATGCTTGAGGGAGCAAAGATGATGGAGTTGTGGATTTCAGCCAATACAGTATTTTTGTCTTAGAAATTCTTAAAACTTCAAATTTTTCAGAAAAGTAAATATTTTATAGCTTTATTATTCCCAGCAAGTTGGAAGTATTTGATATTGTGATAAAGTATCTGCATGTCTGTCTGTCTAGAAGGGATTGAGGCTGCTACCTTTAGTCAGCAGAAGTTTTTCATGCTCTTCAGAGAAAGTTTGTGAAATTTGAATTCGGATAACATTTCTGCTCTTATTTTTTCTTTAAGCTATTGAAAATACTTCTATCTCTAGAAATAGATTAATAAAATATTTTTTAAAAAAATTGCAGTGGGTTCAGATACCCTAAATATACTAATAAACATTTTTTAACCTATATTTACTTTTCTGAAAAATTTGAAGTTTAAGAATTTCTAAGACAAAAACACTGTATTGGCTGAAACCTTTAACCTTCCTCCCTCTTTTTTTCCCTCTTCTGGCCTCCTGCCTCTGGTAACCACAAATCTGATCTCATTTTCTCTCAGGGGTGTGTGTGTGTGTGTGTGTGTGTGTGTGTGTGTGAGAGAGAGAGAGAGAGAGAGAGAGATTCCACATTTAAGTGAGGGAATACTGAATTTGTCTTTCTCGGTCTGAATTGTTTCACTTAACATAATACCTTCAATGTCCATCTGTGTTGTCCCAAATGGTAGGATTTCCTTGCTTTTTATGGCTGAATGATATTCCTGTGTGTGTGTGTGTGTGTGTGAGCACACATGCGTGTGTATAATGCATATAAACATAACTTCTTTATCCATTCATCCATTAATGTACACTTAGGTTGTTTCTATGTCTTGGATATTGTAAATAATGTTGCTGTGAACGTGGGGTTGCAGATATCTTTTTGAGTTAGCAATTTCATTTCCTTTGGGTATATTTACAGAAGTGGAATTTCTGGATCATATACAAGTTCTATTTTTAATTTTTTGAGGAACATCCATACTGTTTTCCATAGTGACTATAACAATTTACATTCTCACCAAAAGTGCACTAAAGTTCATTTTTCCCCACATCTTTGACTACACTTGCTGTTTCTCATCTTCTGTGAGATGATATCTCATTGTGGATTTGATTTGTATTTCTCTGATGATGAGTGATGTTGAGCATCTTTTCATGTGTCTGTCGGCCATCTGTAGGTTTCCTTTGGAAAACATATTAAGGTCCTCTGTCCATTTTTAATCAGATTACTTGGGATTTTGTTTGTTTGCTTCATGTTGAGTTGTAGAAGTTCTTTATATATTTTGGGAATATATCCTTATAGGATATATCATTTGTAAATATCTTCTCCCATTCATCAGTTTGATGGGTTCCTTGGCTATGCAAAAGCTATTTATTTTGATGTAGTCTCAATAGTTTATTTTTGCTTCTGTTTCCCTTGCCTTAGGAGACTTATCTAGAAAAATATTGCTATGGCTGATGTCAGAGAAAATACTACTTGTGTTCTTTTCCAGGATTTGTATGGTTTCAGGTCTCACATTTAGGCATTTAATCCATTTTGAGTTTATTTTTGTATATGGTATGAGTTAATGGTCCAGTTTCATTCTTTTACATGTAGTTGTCCAATTTTCCCAGCACCATTTACTGAAAAGACTATCTTTTCCCCATTGTATATTCTTGCCTCCTTTGTTATAGATTAAATGACCATATAAGTGTGTATTTATTTCTGGGATCTCTTCTGTTCCATTGATCTATGTGTCTGTTTTGGTACCAGTACCATACTGTTTTGATTACAGTAGCTTTGTAATATAACTTGAAACCTGGAATTGTGATACCTCCAGTTTTATTTTTCTTTCTCAGGATTGCTTTGGCTATTCAGGGTTTTCTGTGGTTTCATACAAATTTTAGGATTATTTGCTCTAGTTTTGCAAAAAATGCTCTTGGTATTTTGATACGGATTGCATTGAATCTATAGATTGTTTTGGGTAATACAGATATTTTGGCACTATTTTTTTCTTCAATCCATGAGCATGGAATATATTTCTATTTGTTTGTTTGTGTCATCTTCATTTTTTTTTCACCAGTGTGTTATAGTTTTTAGAATACAGGTCTCTGGTTAAGTTTATTCTGGGTATTCTGTTTTTCTTTTTGGTGCAACTCTAAATGGTGTTCTTTTTTTTTTTTTTAATTTCTCTTTCTGTAACTTCATTATTATTATGCAGAAACACTACCAATTTCTGAGTATTAATTTTGTATCCTGCAATTTTACTGAATTTGTTTATTCTAGAAGTTTTTCTGGTGGAATTTTTAGGATTTTCTATGTAGTGTCATCTGTAAATATTGACCATTTAACTTCTTCTTTACCAATATGAATGCCTCTTATTTTCTTCTCTGATTGCTGTGGCTAGAACTTCTACAACTATAGTGGATAAAAGTGGTGAGAGTGGAAGTCATTGCCTTGTTCCTGACCTTAGAGGGAATGTTCCCAGTTTTTCACCATAGAGGATGATGTTAGCTGTGGGTTTTTCACATGCAGTCTTTATTATGTTGATGTAGGTTCCCTTTAACCCCATTTTGTTAAGAGTTTTTATCATGAATGGATGTTGAATCTTGTAAGTGCTTTTTTTTTTTGCATCTATTGAAATTTTATACTTTGTTCTTTTGATGTGGTGTATGATAATTGGTTGATTTGTGAAATACTGAACAATCCTTGTATCCTGGGTATAAATCCCAACTGATGATGCTGAATGATCTTTTTAATGTATTGTTGTATGTGGTTTGCTAATATTTTGTTGAGATTTTTGCATATTTGTTTATCAGGGATATTGGCCCATAGCTTGTGTGTGTATGTGTGTTTCTGTCTTTGTCTGGTTTTGGTATCAGGGTAATTCTGGACTCTAGAATATATTTGGAAGCTTCTCTTCCTCTTCTATTTTTTGGAATAGTTTGGAAAGAAGGTGTTAATTCTTCTTTAAATTTCTGGTAGAATTTACTTTTGAATCCATTTGGCTATGGACTTTTATTTTTGGTAGTTTTTGATTAGCAATTCAATTTCATTACTTGTAACTGGTTTGTCTAAATTTTCTATTTCTTCCTAGTTCAATTTTGGGATTGTATGTTTCTAGGAATTTATCCATTTCTTCTAGGTTGTCCAGTTTGTTGGCATATAATTTGTCATAGTTTTTTCTTATAATTTTTGTATTTCTGTGGTATCAGTTATTACTTCTCTCATTTCTGATTTTATTTGTGTCCTTTCTCTTTTTTTCTTAAAGAGTCTGGCTAAGGGCTTGTCCATTTTGTTATCTTTTCAAAGAACCAGCTCTTGGTCTTATTGATATATATACCAATATATATATAAATATATATCTTTGTATATATACTTTGTAAAATATATATATACATTATAAATATATATATTTGCCTACCTCATTTATTTCTGCTCTGATCTTCATTATTTCCTTTCTTCTATTCACTTTGGACTTTGTTCTTTTTCTAGTTACTTTCAGTGTATGGTTAGATTGTTTGTTTCTCTTGTTTATTGAGGTAGGCCTGTATTGCTATATATTTTCCTTTTAGAACTCCTTTCACTGTTTCTCAGAGATTTTAGACCATTGTGCTTTCATTTTCATTTGTCTCCACGTATTTTTTTAAATTTTTTCTTTGCTTCAATGATCCATTGGTTGTTTAGTATCATGCTGTTTAGACTCCACGTTTGTGTTTTTTCTAGTTTTTTTCTTGTGATTTATGTTTACTTTCATACTGCTCTGGTTGGAAATGATGCCTGGTATGATTCTAATCTTAAATTTATTGAGGCTTGTCTTATGGCTTAATATGTAATCTATTCTGGAGAATGTTCTATGTATACTTGAAAAGAATATATATTCTGTTTGGGGATGGAATGTTCTGTATATCTGTTATGTCTCTCTGGTCCAATGTGTCATTTAAGGACATTGTTTACTTACCGATTTTCTCTCTGGAAAATGTATTCATTGATGTAAGTGGAGTGTTAGTACCCTACTATTATTGTATTACCATCAATTTCTCTCTTTGTTAATATTTACTTTATGTATTTAGGTGTTTCAGTGTTGGGTGCATAGATATTTATAACTGTTATGATCTTCTTGTTGGATTGATCACTTTATCCTTATGTATGCCCTTCTTTGCCTCTTGTTACAATCTTTGTTTTAAAGCCTATTTTGTCTGATCAAAGTATTGCTGCCCTGGCTTCTTTTTTCTTTTCTTCTTCTGCTTCTTCTTTCTTCTTTCTTTTTTCTTCTTTCTTCTTCTTTTTTTTTGTTTCCATTTGCATGGTGAATGTTTTTCCATCCTTTCACTTTCAGTCTCTAGGAGTCTGTAGGTATGAGGTGCATCTCTTGTAGGCAGCATACAGATGGGTCTTGCTTCTTTGGGGTGTGGGGAGTGCTTTTATATCCATTCTACTACTCCATATCTTTTGATTGGGGCATTTAGGCCATTTATATTGAAAGTAATTATTAATAGGTATGTAATTATTGCCATTTTTTAATTTTTTTCTTGTTTGTAGTTCTTCTTTGTTCCTTTCTTCTATTTTTGCTCTCTTTTTTTTTGTGATTTATGAGTATCTATAGTGGTTTTTTTTTTTTTTGGCTTTTTTTTCCTTTTTTGTGTGTATTATAATTTTGAGTTTGTAGTTACCATAAGGTTTCTATGTAACACCCTAAGTATATAGTAATCCATGCTAATTTGATGGTCATTTAAGTTCAAAGAGAAAAAGAAAAAACTGTCTTCTTTTTGTTAATAGTTTTCGTATGTCCTGCTGTGGAAATTTCTTTTCCACTTAAATATATTTAACATTTTTGTAAGGCTGGTTTTGTGGTGATAAACTCCTTTATCTTTTGTCTGGGAAACTCTTTACCTCTCTTTCAAATCTGGATGATAACCTTGTCAGATAGAGTATTCTTAGTTGCAGGCTTTTCCTTTCAGCACTTTGAATATATCATGTCACTTTCTTCTGGCCTGCAAACTTTCTGTTGCAAAATCAGCTGATAGTTTTGTAGGTAGGTAACTTTTTTTTCTCTCTTGCTGTTAAGATTCTCTTTTATCTTTAACATTTGACATTTTAGTTACTATGTGCCATGATGTGGACCTCCTTGGGTTCATCTTGTTTGGAACTCTCTGTGCTTCCTACACTTGGATGTCTGTTTCCCTCCTCAGGTTAGGGAAGTTTTCAGTCATTATTTCTTCAAATAAGTTCTATACGTTTCTTATTTCTTCTTTTAGGACTCCTATAATGTGAAAGTTTGTTTCCTTGATGTTGTCCAAAAGATCTCTTAATTTATTCTCATTTTTAATTATTTTTCTCTTTTTGTCATTCAGTTTGTGTGCTTTCTATTGCCCTGTTTTCCAGATTGCTGATACATTCTGCATCCTCTAATCTACTGTTGATTCCCTCTAGTGTGTTTTTTATTTTATTTATTGTATTCTTCAACTCTGATTAGTTCTTTTTAATATTTTATATCTCCTATTGAAGGTCTCATTGAGTTTCTTCATTCTTTTCTCTAGCCCAGCGAGTGTTTTTATGATCATTACTTTAAATTCTTTATCAGGCATATTGCTTATCTCTGTTTAATTTAGTTCTCTCTCTCTCTCTCTCTCTTTTTTTTTTTTTTGAAGTTTTTCTTGTTCGTTCTTTTGGAGTACATCCTCTGTCTCCCTATTTTGCTCAACTTTTGTGTTTATTCCTATGGATTAGGAAAAATGACTACTTCTAAAGTCAAACAAGTGGTCTTGTGTATGGGGTCCCCTATCCAGATTATATGTACTTGGTGATTTGCTGGCTGACTGGAGCTCTGGCTATATATACTAGTTACTCTTTTAAACCATGGCTTTTTACAGAAAGAATAAAGAAAATAATAAGAAGAAAAAAGAAATAAAAGAAGAAAAAAATTTTAAAAAGCAAAAAAAGATTAAAAAACAATTAAAGAGAACAAGAAAGAAAAAAATCCAAAAAGAAAAAAAATTTAAAAGACAAAATTTAAAAAGTAAAAAAAAATTACTATTTCAAAAAAACCCCACAAAACTACACCTAGTTTCCTATGTCCCAGCACCACAAGCCAGCTGGTGTGGGCTTGTAGAGCCTGGGCTTGCTGAGGTCACAAGCTCACCATGAGCCAGACTCATATAAGCCCAAGCTGGGCTTATATGGTGGAGGGGGAGAGAATGTTCCCACAATTTCTTGGCCCTTTTAAACCATAGTTGTTTTTCTGTGCCCCAACACAACCAGGATTGTTATGGGTTTGAAGACCATGAGCTTGCTGAGGTTGAAAGCTTTCTGTAATAATCTGACATAACAATTTTGGCATGGGGATCTATATTATGGTATCTGAACCCACCTGTTGTGGTGGCCAGACCCTGCTCCAGTCTGGGCTTTTAAGGTGGAGGCAGAGAGAGCATTCCCACAGTTCCTCAACCCTTTTAAACTATGGCTTCTTTCTCTGTGATCCAGCATGACAAGGACTGGTGTAGGCTGCTGGATGCTGGGCTATCTGATCTCACGTTCAGAGATGACTGGACCCATCCATTATGGTGGGTACCCTGCTCTAGTATAAGTTTTTAAGGCAGGGTGGGAATATAAACTGACATTCTCCAGTCCCTCTGACCGGGAGGGCTTTCCCACAGCTCCTCCATTGCTTGGCAGAGCTCTAGGGTTGTCTCTTTCATATGCTAGTTGCTCTTTTTAAAATTTTTTATTATTTTATTTTAATTCCGGTATAGTTAACATATAGTGTTATATTAGTTTTAGGTGTAAAATATAGTGATTCACAATTCCATACATCACCCAGTGCTCATCATGACAAATGTACTCCTTAATCCCCATCACCTATTTTACCCATCTCCCCACACACCTCCCCTGTGGTAACGATCAGTTCTCTATTGTTAAGAGTCTCTTTCTTGGTTTGTCTCTCCTCTTTTTTTCCTTCTGCTTGTTTGTTTTCTTTCTTAAATTCTACATATGAGTGAAATCATATGGTATTTGTCATTGTCTGACTGAGTTATTTTGCTTAGTATAATACTCTCCAGCTCCCTCCATGCCTTACAAATGACAAGATTTCATTCTTTCTTATGGCTGAATAATATTCCAGTGTATATGTATACCACTTCTTTCTCCATTCATCTATTAATGGACATTTAGGATGCTTCCATAAATTGGCTATTGTATATAATGCTGCAATAAACATAGGGGTGCTTGTATCTCTTCAAATTAGTATTTTTGTATTTTGGGGGGTAAATCCTCAGTAGGTGCAGTTGCTGGATCATACGGTAGTGCTCTTTTTAACTTTTTGAGGAAACTCCATGCTGTTTTGCATAATGGCTGCACCAGTTTGCATTCCCACCAACACTAGGAAAGGGTTCCTTTTTCTCCACATCCTCACCAACACCTGTTGCTTCTTGTGTTTTTAATTTTACCCATTCTGACAGGTGTGAGGTGATATCTCATTGTAATTTTGATTTCCATTTTCCTTGATGGTGAGTGATGTTGAGCATCTTTTCATGTGTCTGTTGGCCATCTATATGTCTTCTTTGGAGAAATGTCTGTTCATGTCTTCTCATTTTTTAATTTTAAGGATTATCCATTTTGGGGGTGTTGAGTTTATAAGTTCTTTATATATTTTATTTTTTAAGATTTATTTATTTTGGAGAGCGAGAGTAAGCAAGCATATGCAGAGGGGAGGGACAGATGGTGGGAGAATCTCAAGCAGACTCCTTGCTGAGCATGGAGATCAACACAGGGCTAGATCTCATGACCTGAGATCATGACCTGAGCTGAAATCAAGAGCCAGATGCTTAACTGACTGAGCCACCCAGGGGCCCCTCTTTATATATTTTGGATACTAACCTTTTATTGGGTATGTCATTTGCTAATATTTTCTCCCATACAGTAGGTTGTCTTTTGGTTTTGTTAATTGTTTCCTTCACTGTGCTGAAGCTTTTTATTTTGATATAGTCCCAATACTTTATTTTTGCTTTTGTTTCAGGAAACATATCTACAAACATGTTGCTGTGGCCAGTTTCAGAGAAATCACTGCCTATGCTCTCTTCTAGGATGTTTATGGTTTCAAGTCTCACATTAGGTCTTTAATCCATTTTAAATTAATTTTTGTGTATGGTGTAAGAAAGTGGTCTAGTTCCATCCTTTTTCATTTAGCTGACCAGTTTTCCTAATACCATTTGCCGAAGAGACTGTCTTTTTCACATTGGATATTCTTTCCTGCTTTGTCAAAAATTAATTGACCATAAAATTGTGGGTTTATTTCTGGATAATCTATTCTATTCCATTGATCTATATGTCTGTTTCTGTGCCAGCAGTTTTGATTACTACAGCTTTGTCATATAACATGGAGTCTGGAATTATGATACCTCCACCTTTGCTTTATCAAAATTGTTTTGGTTATTCACGGTCTTTTTAGGATTTTAGGATTGTTTGTTCTAGTTCTGTGAAAAATGCTGTTGGTATTTGGATAGAGATTGCATTAAATGTGTAGATTGCTTTGGGTAGTATAGACATTTTTAGTTTTATTTGGTCTTCCAATTCATGAGCATAAAGTGTCTTTCTATTTCTTTGTGTTGTCTTCAATTTATTTCAGCAATGTTTTACAGTTTTCAGAGTACAGATCTTTCACCTCTTTGGTTAGGTTTATTCCTAAGTTTCCTATTATTTTGGGTGCAATTGTAAATGAGATTGTTTTCTTAATTTCTCTTTCTGCTTACTTTATTATAAGTGTATAGGAATGCTATAGGTTTCTGCACATTTATTTTGTGTCCTGTGACTTTACTGAATTCATTTATCAGTTCTAGCAGTTTTTTGGTGGAGTCTTTAGTTTTTTCTACTTATAGTATATCATGTTATCTGCCAAAAGTGAAGGTTTTACTACTTCCTTACCAATTTGGATGTCTTTTATTTATTTTTGTTGTCTGGTTGCTGTGGCTAGGACTTTCCACTGCTATTTTGAATAAAAGTGGACTTTTTTGTTTTGTTCTTGACCTTAGGGGGAAAGCTCTGTTTTTCCCCATTGAGTGAGGTGTTCACTGTGGGTTTTTCATACATGGCCTTTATTTTTTTTAATTTTATTATGTTCTGTTAATCACCATACATTACATCATTAGTTTTTGATGTAGTGTTCCATGATTCATTGTTTGCGTATAACACCCAGTGCTCCATTCAATATGTGCCCTCTTTAATATCCATCACCAGGCTAACCCATCCCCCCACCCCCCTGCCCTTTAGAACCCTCAGTTTGTTTCTCAGAGTCCATAGTCTCTCATGGTTGATCTCCCCCTCTGATTCCCCCCCTTCATTTTTCCCTTCCTACTATCTTCTTTTTTTTTTCTTTTTAACATATAATGTATTATTTCTTTCAGAGGTACAGGTCTGTGATTCATCAGTCTTACACAATTCACAGCACTCACCATAGCACATACCCTCCCCAATGTCTATCACCCAGCTACCCCATCCCTCCCAGCCCCCACCACTCCAGCAAACCTCAGGTTCTTTCCTGAGATTAAGAATTCCTCATATCAGTGAGATCATATGATACATGTCTTTCTCTGACTTACTTTGCTTAGCACAGTACCCTCTAGTTCCATCCACGTTGTTGCAAATGGCAAGATTTCGGGGGTTTTTTGATGGCTGCATAATATTCCATTATATAAATACCACATCTACTTTATCCATTCATCTGTTTATGGACATCTTGGCTCTTTCCATAGTTTGGCTATTGTGGACATTGCTGCTATAAACATCAGGGTGCACATACCCCTTCAGATCACTACATTTGTATCTTTGGGGTAAATACCCAGTAGTGCAATTGCTGGTTCATAGGGTAGCTCTATTTTCAACTTTTTGAGGAACCTCCATGCTGTTTTCCAGAGTGGCTGCACCAGCTTACATTCCCACCAATGGTGTAGGAGGGTTCCCCTTTCTCCACATTCTCACCAACATCTGTCGTTTGCTGACTTGTTAATTTCAGCCATTCTGACTGGTGTGAGGTGATATCTCATTGAGGTTTTGATTTGGATTTCCCTGATGCTGAGCGATATTGAACAGTTTTTCATGTGTCTGTTGGCCGTTTGGATGTCTTCTTTGGAAAAATGACTGTTCATGTCTTCTGCCCATTTCTTGATTGGATTCTTTGTTCTTTGGGTGTTGAGTTTGATGAGTTCTTTATAGATTTTGGATACTAGCCCTTTATCTGATATGTCATTTGCAAATATCTTCTCCCATTCTGTCAGTTGTCTTTTGGTTTTGTTGACTGTTTCCTTTGCTTTGCAAAAGCTTTTTATCTTGATGAAGTCCCAATAGTTCATTTTTGCCCTTGCTTCCCTTGCCTTTGGCGATGTTTCTAGGAAGAAGTTGCTGCGGCTGAGGTCGAAGAGGTTGCTGCCTGTGTTCTCCTTTAGGATTTGGATGGACTCCTGTCTCACATTGAGGTCTTTCAACCATTTGGAGTCTATTTTTGTGTGTGGTGTAAGGAAATGGTCCAGTTTCATTCTTCTGCATGTGGCTGTCCAATTTTCCCAACACCATTTGTTGAAGAGACTGTCTTTTTTCCATTGGACATTCTTTCCTGCTTTGTTGAAGATTAGTTGACCATAGAGGTGAGGGTCCATTTCTGGGCTCTCTATTCTGTTCCATTGATCTATGTGTCTGTTTTTGTGCCAGTACCATACTGTCTTGATGATGACAGCTTTGTAATAGAGCTGGAAGTCTGGAATTGTGATGCCGCCAGCTTTGCTTTTCTTTTTCAACATTCCTCTGGCTATGCGGGGTCTTTTCTGGTTCCATACAAATTTTAGGATTATTTGTTCCATTTCTTTGAAAAAAGTGGATGGTATTTTGATGGGGATTGCATTGAATGTGTAGATTGCTCTAGGTAGCATTGACATCTTCACATTATTTGTCCTTCCAATCCATGAGCATGGAATGTTTTTCCATTTCTTTGTGTCTTCCTCAATTTCTTTTATGAGTATTTTATAGTTTTCTGAGTACAGATCCTTTGCCTCTTTGGTTAGATTTATTCCTAGGTATCTTATGGTTTTGGGTGCAGTTGTAAATGGGATCGACACCTTAATTTCTCTTTCTTCTGTCTTGTTGATGTATAGAAATGCAACTGATTTCTGTGCATTGATTTTATATCCTACCACTTTACTGAATTCCTGTATGAGTTCTAGCAGTTTTTGGGTGGAGTCTTTTGGGTTTTCCACATAAAGTATCATATCATCTGCAAAAAGTGAGAGTTTGACTTCTTCTTTGCTGATTTGGATGCCTTTGATTTCTTTTTGTTGTCTGATTGCTGTGGCTAGGACTTCTAATACTATGTTGAATAGCAGTGGTGATAGTGGACATCCATGCTGCATTCCTGACCTTAGGGGGAAAGCTCTCAGTTTTTCCCCATTGAGAATGATATTCGCTGTGGGTTTTTCATAGATGGCTTTTATGATGTTGAGGTGTGTACTCTCTATCCCTACACTCTGAAGAGTTTTAATCAAGGAAGGATGCTGTACTTTGTCAAATGCTTTTTCTGCATCAATTGAGAGGATCATATGGTTCTTGTTCTTTCTTTTATTAATGTATTGTGTCACATTGATTGATTTGCGGATGTTGAACCAACCTTGCAGCATATATGGCCTTTATTAAGTTAAGGTATGTTCCCTCTAAATCTACTTTGTTGGGGGCTTTTATCATTAATGGTTGTACTTTGTGAAATGCTTTTTCTGCATCTATTGAGATGATCCTATGGTTTTTATTCTTTCTATTATTGATGTGATGTATCACATTGATTGATTTGTGAATACTGATCCAAACTTGCATCCCAGGAATGATTCCTACTTGATCATGGTGGATGAATTTTTTAGTGTATTGTTAGATTCTGTTGCAGTATTTTGTTGAGAATTTTTGCATCTATATTCTCAAAGATATTGCTGTGTGTGTGTGTGTGTGTGTGTGTGTGGTGTCTTTATCGGCTTTTGATATCAGGGTGATATTGGCTTATTAGCTTCATAGAATGAATTTGGGAGTTTTCCTTCTTTTTTTTTTTGGAATAGTTTGAGTAGAATAGTTATTAACTCCTCTTTAAATGTTTGGTAGAGTTTGCCTATGAAGCA
The DNA here is from genome assembly GCF_004348235.1 of Phoca vitulina. Lineage (NCBI taxonomy): Eukaryota > Metazoa > Chordata > Mammalia > Carnivora > Phocidae > Phoca > Phoca vitulina. The sequence continues at coordinate 31,412,759 of NW_022589713.1, read as the reverse complement.
CTTTGGTCCTGGACTTTTGTTTGTTGGGAGTTCTTTGATTACTAATTCAATCTCCTTGCTGATAATCAATCTGTTCAAATTTCCTTTTTGCTTCAGTTTTGATAGGGTATATGTTTCTAGGAACTTACCCATTTCTTCTAGGTTGTTTAATCTTTTGGCATATAGTTTTTTATAGTATTCTCTCACAGTTGTTTGCATTTCTTTGCTGTTTGCTGTTTCTCCTCCTTCATTTGTAAATTTGTGTATTTGAGTCATTTCTCTCTCTTACTCACTCACATGTGATCTTTTCTGGAAAATGTCCTGTATGCACTTGAATAGAATGTGTATTCTGCTGTTTTGGGATGGAATGTTCTGAATATATGTTAGATCCATCTTGTCTACTATGTCATTCAAAGCCACTGTTTTCTTGTTGGTTTTCTTCTTGGATGCTCTGTCCATCAGTATAAGTAGGGTATTAAAATCCCATACTATTATTGTATTATTATGAATTAGTTTTTTTCTATTTTTTATTAACTGTTTTATGTATTTGGATGCTCCCATGTCAGATGGATATATATTTATGATTGGTATATCTTCTTGTTGGATTGTCTCCTGTATTATTATATAGTATCATTCTTTGTCTCTTTATACAGACTTTGTTTTGAAGTCTACTTCATCCAATAGAAGTATTGCTTCCCTGGCTTTCTTTTGACATCCATTTGCATGATAAATTGTTCTTCATCCCCTCACTTTCTTTTTCTTCTTTTTATTTTAAGATTTTATTTATTTATTTGTGAGGGGAGAGAGAGAGAGAGTGAGCACAAGCACAAGCATGGAAGTGGCAGACAGAAGGAGAAGTAGGATCCCCACTGAGCAAGGAGCCCGATGTGAGACTTGATCCCAGGACCTTGGGATCATGACCTCAGCTGAAGGCAGATGCTTAACCAACTGAGCTACCTAGGTACCCCTCATCCCCTCACTTTCAATCTGCCGGTGTCTTTAGGTCTGAAATGAGTCTCTTGTAGGCAGCAGATAGATGGGTCTTATTTTTTAGCGACTCTGTCACCCTTGTCTTTTGAATGGAGCATTTAGTCCATTTACACCCAAAGTAATTATTGTATGTATTTATTGCCATTTTGTTATTTCTTTTGTGGTTGTTTGTGTAGTTTTTCTCTGATCCCTTTTTCTGTTGCTCTCTTTCATGATTTGCTCATTTTCTTTAGTGATACACTTAGATACACTTTTTATTTTTTGCATATTTTTACTCTTTTTTGATTTGTGGTTACCATTTAGTCTTTATATAATATCTTTTGTGTATAGCAGTCTATATTAAGCTGATGATTGCTTAATTTTGAACTCATTCTTTACTCTTCTCCCCTCCACATTTCAGATATTTAGATATTTAGTATCATATTTTACATTCTTTTATTTTTTGCTTCTCTTGACTGATTTTTACAGATATACATTTTTTTCCTGCTTTTGTCCTTTCTATTTTTTTTTTTTTTACTCTTACTTAATGGTTTTTATTTACCATTCAGAGTCCCCCTTAACATTTCTTGTAGGGCTTGTTTATTGGTGTTTTAATGAATTCTTTTAATTTTCGTTTGAGAAACTCTTTATCGCTCCTTGTATTCTGAACTATAGCCTTGCTACACAGAGTATTCTTGGCAGCAAATTTTACCCTTTCAGCACTTTGAATATATCATGCCACTATCTTCTGGCCTGCAAAGTTTCTGCTGAAAATTCAGCTGATAGCTTTAAGGGGTTTCTTTTGTATGCAGCTGTCTTCTTTTTTTCTTACAACCTTAATAATTCTTTTTATCTTTTTTTTTTCTTTTGCCATTTTAATTGCTGTGTATTTTGGTGTGGACCTCCTTGTGTTGAATCTCTGTACCTCTTGAGTCTGGGTCTCTCTTTCCCTCCCCAGATTTGGGAAGTTCAGCTATTATTTCTCCAAATACATTTTCTGTCCCCTTTTCTCTCTCCTTCTGGGATCCCTATAATGCAAATGTTATTATACTTGATGGTGTCACTGAATTCTCTAAGTCTATTCTCATTGTGCGGTATTTGTGTGTTTCTTGCTTGATTGCTTTCCATTACTATATCCTCCAGGTCACTGATACATTCCTTTGCTTCCTGTAGGCTACTCTTTATTTAAATAAAATAATCTATTATGTTTTTAATTTCTTTTATTGAGTTCTTTATCTGTGATGTTATTTTTTATCTCTTTGTCAATGGTTTCACTGCTGTCTTCCACCCTTTTCTGAAGTCTAGTATCTTTTTTTTTTTTTAAAGATTTTATTTATTTATTTGAGACAGAGAGAATGAGAGAGAGAGAGCACATGAGATGGGGGAGGGTCAGAGGGAGAAGCAGGCTCCCTGCCGAGCAGGGGGCCCGATGCGGGACTCGATCCAGGGACTCCAGGATCATGACCTGAGCCGAAGGCAGTCGCTTAACCAACTGAGCCACCCAGGCGCCCTGAAGTCTAGTATCTTTTTAATTATTACTTTAAATTCTCTATCAGGCCCATTATTTATTTCTGTTTTACTTAGGTCTCCTGCTGTGGTTTTTGTCCTATTCTTTCATTTTGGTCTTATCTCTCTATCTCCTCATGTTGTCTCTCTCTGTCTGTCTGTGTTTTAGCAGCTACATCTGCTGCTCTTGAAAGTAGTGGCTTTATGAAGAAGAGGTTCTGTAGTGCCCTGCAATGCAATGTCCCCATTCACCAGCACCTGGCACTTCATGGGAGTTTCCTCTATGTGTGTTGCTTGCATCCTGCTCTTATGTCTGAGTCACTTTTCCTTTCAGTACAGAGATCTGCACTGACCCTCTACCTGTTGTGGGCTGTGTTTCCTCCCTGTGATTTTAGTGAGACCTAGGCAGGCCTGCTCTAAGGGGGCATGACTGCAGACAGGCTCGGGGATGGGGTGGCAGTGTTAGTTAATTTGCACTGAGCTGCTAGTCCTAGGCTAGATCCCCTGAAGCACAGTGGCAGCCAGGGGCATGGTGGCCAGGAGCAGGCACCATCTGTGCACAGGATGGCTGGGCAGGATGTGCATGGCACTAATAAAATTTCTACTGACTCACTAGTCCTAGGCCAGATCCCTGAAAGTGCAGTGGTTGCCAGGGGCATGGTGCATGGAGAGATTGGCTGGGTGGGGTGTGTGTGTGTGGCATTAAAATTTGCACTGAGTCCAGGGCCTAGGCCAACATGCTTGGACTGGATCAGTCCTCAGGAGAACTTGCGGGTGGGGCACACTGCTAGCCGGTTAGGTAGCAATTGCCACCTCCTGCAGGTGGCTTTGTGTTTATGCTGGGGGGTGGGAGAGGAAAATGACACCTGCCAACTCCTTTGTTCCAGGAGAAGTTCCCCAACAGGCTCTGGAATCAGTATAAAGAGATCTCTCTCTCCTTTGCCCCAAGTGTTGTACAAACATGCAAACTATGGCTTCAGTGTTGCCCCTCCAAGGGCTATTCTCTCTTTTAGGGCAGAGACCCAGTTATCACTGGCCCTCCTGGCCCACCGTGTGCTGAGTCAGCTGACTTTTAAAGCTCTGGGCTCCAAGTTTCAGTGTTTATACAAACTCACAGAATCCATCCCCTCTAGTTTTCAATGCCAGAAGTGATGGGGATTTGTTTCCTATGTGTGGGCTCTCTGGTGCTTTCCCCTCAGCACCTGCAACTCCCTCCCTCCCTCCTGCAGGCTGCTCCCAACCACTGTTTCTGCCCTTCCTAATTTCTCTAATGTGGCTTCTTCTCTACATTTAGCTGTAGAGTTTTTTCTGCCAGTCTTCAGATTGCTCTCTGATTTATTTACTCAGATGTGAGTGCTATGTAGTTGTAAACATGGGAATGAGGTGAGCTTAGTGTCCTCCTACTTCTGCCATCTTCCAAAGCCTCTTGCTAGTTGCTCATTTAAACCATGGCTGTTTTTCTGTGTCCATGGACAGAAGGATCTCTTCCCTATCCCACAGTACTATCCCTCTACATTGCCATTCTCAGCATTGGGGGTGGGTGTTCCTTTTGTTACCAGGTCTCTGTCTCTCTTGCTGTTCTTTTGCCATTTTCTCTATTTAGTTGTTCAGTAGCTGTTCAGCCAGCCCTCAGTTCTTTTCCAGGAGCAATTGTTGTATTAATAAGTGTAATTTGTTGTGTTCTGTGGAGGAGGTGAGTTCAGAGTCTTCCTATATTGCTATCTTGAATCAGAACTGAGAATCAAGTTTCTTTTTTATGTGAATATCCAATTTTCCCAGCACCATATCTAGAAGAGGCTGTCTTTTCTCCATTGAATATTTTTGACTCCCTTCTCAAAGATTAATTGACTATATATGCTTGGGTTTAGTTACCAACTCTCAGTTCTGCTCCATTGGTATATTTGTCTATTTTTATATTAGTACCATACTGAGGTATTACTATAGCTTCATGGTATAGCTTGAAATCAGGAAGTGTGATGACTCCAGCTTTGTTCTTCTTTCTCAGGATTTCTTTGGCAATTCAGTGTCTTTTGTGGTTCCATATAAATTTTAGAAGTGTTTTTTTTTTTTCTATTTCTGTGAAAAATGTCATTGGTATCCTGATAGGGATTGCACTGCATCTGTAGATGGCTATTGGTAGAATGGACATTTTAAGAATATTAATTCCTGGGGCACCTGGGTGACACAGTTCGTTAAGCCTCTAACTCTTGGTTTCAGCTCAGGTCATGATCTCAGAGTCGTGAGATCCAGCCCTGTGTCAGGCTCCACACTCAGTGCAGAGTCTGCTTAAGACTCTCTTTACTTTAAAAAAAAAAAAAAAACTCTCTCTTTCCTCCTTTGTCCCTCCCCCCGTGCACTCTCTCTCTCAAATAAATAAATAATAAATAAATCTTTAAGAAAAAAATATTAATTCTTCTAATCCATGAACATGGAATACCTTTCCATTTATTTGTGTTGTCTTTGATTTCTTTCATCAATGGTTTGTACTTTTAAGAGTAGAGATCTTTCAACGTCCTTGGCTAGATTATTCCTAAGTATTTTATTGTTTTTGATGCCATTGTAAATGAGATCAATTACCTTATTTCTTTTTCAGTAAATTGTTTGTGTATAGAAACACTACTGATTTCTGTATTTAATTTTGTACCCTGCAACTTTACTGACTTTGAGTAGTTCTCATAGTTTTTTGCTTGAGTCTTTTGAATTTTCTCTATATAAAATCATGTCATCTGCAAATAGAGACAGTTTTACTTCTATTTCACCTCTGATGCCTTTTCTTTCTTTTTTTGCCTGATTGCTACAGCTAGGTCTTCAAGTACTATGTTAAATAGGAGCAATGAGCATCCTTCTTTAGTGGGCATCCCTCTTCTTTTGTTCCTATATTAGAGGAAAAGCTTTTAGCCTTTTATCATTGAGTATGGTGATAGCTGTGGACCTGTCACAGATTACCTTCATTATGTTGAAATATGTTTCTTCTATGCCTTATTTAAGTGGTTTTTATTATGAACAGATAAGGAATTTTGTCAAATACTTTTTTTGTATCTATGGAGTTATTTTCTTTCATTTTATTAGTAGGATATATCACATTGGTTGATTTGCATATGTTGAACCATTCCTGCATTCCCAGGGATATATCCCACTTGATAACATTAAATGATCCTTTGGATCATTCTGAATTTGTTGAATCATGTTGAATATGCTTTACTAATATTTTGTTAAGAATTTTTGTATCTATATTCATTGAAGAGATAGTAGCCTGTAGTTTCTAGTTTTGATATTTGGATAATGCTGGCCTCATAAAATGAGTTTGGGATGGTTTTCCCCTTTTGATTTTTTTATTTACTTTTTTAAAGATTTTATTTATTTATTTGACAGAGAGAGAAAGCACAAGCAGGGGGAGTAGCAGGCAGAGGGAGAAGCAAGCTCCCTGCAGAGCAGGGGGAGCCCAATAGGGGACTCAATCCCAGGACCCTGGGATCATGACTCAAGCCAAAGGCAGTCACTTAACCAACTGAGCCACCCAGCCACCCTCCCCCCATTTTGGATTTTTAAAAAAGAGTTTGAGAATGATTTGTGTTAATTCTTTAAATGTTTGGCAAAATTTCACCAGTAAAGCTATCTGGTGTTGGGATTTTCTTCATTGGAGATTTTTTATTACTGATTCAATTTCCTTATGTGTAATTGGTGTATTCAGATTTTCCATTTCTTCCTGATTCATCTTTCAGTTTGTATATTTCCAAGAATTTTTCCGTTTCTTCTTGGTTACCAGTTTGTTGTATAGTTGTTCATAGTAGCCTCTTATGATCCTTTGTATTTCTGTGATATTATTTTTAATGTCTTTTTCATTTATGATTTTCTTGATTTGGGTCTTCTTTTTGCCCTTATTTGGTACAGCTCATGGCTTGTCAGTTTGTTTTTCTCTTCAGTAAACCAACTCTTGGTTAATCTTTTCTATTGTTTTTCTGTTCTCTATTTCAGTAATCTATGTTCTTAAGCTTATCATTTCCTTCCTTCTGCTAATGTTGGGTTCAGTTTGTTCTTTTTCTAGTTCCTTAATTTATAGAGTTATGCTATTTGAGGTCTTTCTTGCTTCTTAATGTAGGTGTTTATTGCTATGGACTTACCTCTTAGAACTGCTCTTGTTGCATCCCATGTTTTGGTTTATTGTGTTTCTATTTTCCTTTGTCTCAAGGAACATGTTTCCCCTTTAAATTGTTCTTAATCCATTTGCTATCCAGGGGAGTGTTGTTTAATTTCCATGTATGCATGAATTTTCCAGTTTTTCTCTTGTTATTGATTTCTAATCTCATCCATTATAGTCAGGGAATTTTACTTGATATGATTTTAGTCTTTTTATATTTGCTAAGACTTATTTTGTAGCCTAACATGTGGTTTATTCTTTAAAAAGTTCTATGTGCATTTAAGAAGATGCTGTGTTCTGCCATTGTCAGATAGAATGTTCTGTGTTTATCTATTGGGTCCATTTGGTCTATAGTGTTGAAATCCACTCTTTCCTTACTCTTTCCTTACCTCTATTCAGGTGAGCTATCCATTGTTGAGAGTGGTAAAGTCCATAACTCTTACTGTATTATTGCTTGTTTCACCTCTTAGTTTTGTTAGTTTTACTTTATATATTTAGGTACTCTGATGTTGGGTATGTAGATATTTACAACTGTTATATATCCATGACTGTCATTTTGTCATAATGATCTTGTCTATTTTTACCATTTTTAGCTTAAAGTCCATTTTGTCTGATAGAAGTATAACTACTCCTGCTTTTTGTTTTTCCTACCATTTGCTTGAAATGTCTCTTTCCATATTTTCACCCTGTGTGTATCTTTAAGGCTTACTTAGTCTCCTGTAGGCAGCATATCACTGGATCTTGTTATTTATTTTTTTATCCATTCAGCCATTGTATATCTTTGGATTAAAGAATTGATGTTTTAAGTAATTAATGACAGATAAGAACTTATTATTGCCAGTATTAATTGATTTCTGGTTGTTTTGTAGATCCATTGTTCCTTATTTCTTATCTTGCTGTCTTTTCTTTATGTTTTGATGTTCTATCAGTAGCTTTGACTTCATCATATTCTTTTGTGTAATTGCTTAGGTTTTTCCCTTGTGCCATGAAGCTTACATAAAATATCTTACAATATAACACCCTATTTTAAAATAATAACAACTTCAATAGAATGTCTAAACTTTATACTTGTATTTTCCTCCCTCTCACATTTCAAGTCTTTGCTGTTACAATTTATGTATTTTATATTGTTTAACTAATAACATATTTTAATTATGGTTATTTTTACTACATTTATTTTAACTTTATAGTTGTAAGCAAATTATATACCACCATTACCATATTACAGAATTTAATTTTAACTATGTATTTACCATTACCAATGAGTTTTATGCTACCCTTTTTATGTTTTTATGATGTTAATTACCCCAGTCCTCTTACTTCCACTCAAAGGATTCTCTTTAGCATTTCTTGTAAGACATGTCTAGTGGTTATGAACTCCCTCAGCTCTTGATTTTTCAGGAAGTTTCTATCCCTCCTTCATTTCTGAAGGACAGTTTCACCAAATTTAGAATTCTTAGTTGGCACTTTTGTTCTGTTTTTTTCAATATTTTGAATATGTCAACTCATTGTCTTTTGGCCTGAAATGAGAGAAATCTGTCAACAGTCTTACAGGGCTTCCCTTGCATGTAATTTTTTTCTCTTGCTTCTTTTAAAATTCTTTATCTTTGACTTTTGACAATTTAATTATGTGTATCTCATAGCAGCCTTATTCACTTTCACCCTACTTAGGGTCCTTTGGCTTTCATGGATGTGGATGTCTATTTCTCTTCCCAGTTTTGGGAAGTTTTCAGATATTATTGTTTAAATACTCTTTCTGTCCCTTTCTCTTTTCTGGAATTTCCATCATGCAAATATTGTTTCTTTCCATGTGTCACACAAGTTTATAGGCTTTCTTCAACTTTTTTTTTTTTTTGATTTTCTGACTAGATAACTTCAAATGTCTTATGCTCCAGGCTGTCGATTCTTTTTTCTGCATTATCTAGTTTGCTTTTGAAACTCTGTTAAATTCTTCAGTTCATTTACTGTATTTTATAAATCAGGAATTTTTTTATGGTTTATAGTTATTAAATTTTCATTTTTTCCATGAATTGTTCTCTTAATTTCCTTTATTAGTCAGTCTGTGTGTTCTTATAGTTCACTAAGCTTCCTAAATGGATTATTCTAAACTCTTCTTCTGACAGTTTATAGATCTCCATTTCCTTAGGGTCAGTTAATGTAGCTTTATTAGTTTTCCTTAGAGGTAATATATTTACCTGATTTTTCATCATCCTTGATTCTTTACATTGGTATCTGTGCAGTTGAGTAATCAGGCTCCTCTTCCAGACTTTACAAGTTTACTTTGGCAGAACAGATCTTTATCAGTCAGGTCAGTTAGGTTTCTGGATGTTTCTGCTGTTAATATCCTTGGGAAGGTGGGCCTGTTATTAGAATCTATTTTGGGTGAGGCAACTGTTCTATTTCTGAGGTCAGGGCTGGGTGGTGTGGCACTGGCTGAGAAAAGTGGGATAGGAATGCTGGCTTGGTTTCTTATCCAAGTGAAGCTGTAGAATGGGCTACACAGTTGCCTGGTCAGGCTTACTAGATGGTTGGGACTGGCTATTATATTTATTAGTAGATGGTTCTTTGAGTCAGCTTCCTTGCCCTGGCTGAGCATCAGGGCAGCACCCAGGGTCTGTGTATCTTATTATTTGAGAACCCAACTCAAGAATGTGCATTTAATTCCCTGATCAGGTGAGGCCACCATTTTTGCTGTGCAGATGGGGAAAGCCATGGGCTGTGTTCTCATTTAAGTACCACTGTAAGAAAGACTGTTGGATGAGCAGTGCAACTTTCTGTGTGCTGTGATTAGGCTCCTTGTCAGACAGGGTGAAGGCTGTATTCAGCAATGAGTGGGACTATAAATTAGTTTGCCTGCTTGGGCACAGTGGGAGAAGCAGCTCTAAAAGGGGAAAAGCTCTTTGTCTTAACTCCAGCCAACCTGCACCCCAAGTTCCCTGGGAAACAGAGACACTGACTTTGCACTGCAGACCATTAGCTCTGCTTGCCCATCTTGGCTCAAGTTGCTCACTTAAATAGCTTCCAGATGCTCTCACCAGCACTTTTGGACCAGTGGGGCCCCAGCAGTCACAGTGGATGTGGCTATGTTTCAGCTTACTTCCCTGGTAACCAGCCTTTTTACTACATCTTATTCCTATTTTATCAATGGCTCTTCAAACCCTGAGGGTATCTATGGATGTTTACAAAAAAGTTTGTGGTTTACCTACTTTGACAATATCAGGTTTTTAAAAAGCACCTCTTCTCTCTAGGGCCTCCCACAGGCTGCTTCAAGCCCCTTTCTTCCTTGGCCTGCGTTAAAACTACTTGATCAATTGCATTTCTACAAGAAGTGCAAAGGAAGGAAAAAGGAAACAAAAACTCTCCTTAGCGTGCATGACATTAAATCTGGAACAAGGTTTGGTAAATGTAGAATTTGAAAGTAATCCATTAAGCTTAGCACCAAAGCTTATGTCTGGGTGTCTTTTCTATCACATGAAATGTTCAGAATTGGTTATCTTACTGAGATAAAAGGGACAAATCTGAATAAGGTCTTTTATAGTTACCAATAAACATATAAGTGCCCTTACTTTTGGGATGGATAGGATTCAATTAAGACCCCAATTCAAAAACTCTATTACCCATTTGCTAGAAAGACAGTGAAACAAGGAAGAAGAAAAAATAATGTATCAAAAATTGTGATTTTTGACCTGCTGGATTTACTGATGGGTTTTAAGGGGCAACAATAACATATAAACACAAAACTTTATTTTAGAAAGTGGCTTAAGTGATTGCAGGAGCTGTTCTCTGAGGAGAGTTTTCAAAATATTATCATTAAAAAAATCAAAATATGAGCAAAAATTTTAAATAATGGTACTGCAGCAAAGATGCAGTCTTGGCAATAAACATTGATATTCCCCAACTGACTTAAATTTGATTGTGCCAAATGAGTAATGCTCATGAATTAATGTAAATTATTTATTGAAATTCTTATGCCTCCCCTTCAGCAGAACCTTGTCAGAGAAGAATAGATCCTCATAGTATTCTACCCTTAGCTTTCTGTCAGGAACATTTTAAATTACTCATATAATGATGCTTACATGTCTACTTGTAGGAGCAGTTAGAGCCTCAAAATGCCCCATAGTGAATAAATACCACGTGAGCAACTCTTTCTGACTCATTGCCTTCAATGGACATTTGCCATGGAAGGCAGGGAGTTAAGACTTTGGATGTGAGGTATGTTTCTCACTGTTTAGAGTTGGGTTTGGTTTGTTGTTTATGCTCATTCTCTCTCTTGTTCTCCCTCAACTTAGAATTGTATGTAAAAGCCTGACATCATGACCAAATGAGTTTCTCTCACTGTGTCTTTATCATTGATGTTTTAAGGAAACTCCAGAGTTCATTGTAATTTTTTTAATGCTTATCAGCATCAACTAGGTGGTTCCACTATTTGGTATGACACAGAGGAATTTATGCATTGGTAGCTTAGAGAAAGCAAATTAATGAAAACAAAGATATACACTGTGAGATGACTGATTTTTACCTTCTAAATATATTCATATTCAAATGATGAAAACAATTTGCAAAACTTAAATTTAAGGGTGCCTGGGTGGCTCAGTCATTAAGTGTCTGCCTTTGGCTCAGGTCATGATCCCAGAGTCCTGGGATTGAGCCCCGCATTGGGTTCCCTGCTCGGCGGGAAGCCTGCTTCTCCCTCTGCCCCTCTCCTGCTTATGCTCTCTCTCTTGCTGTGCCTCTCTCTGTCAAATAAATAAATAAAATCTTTAATTTTTTTTTAAATACACATATATATTACAAATCCAAGCAGAAGAACAAAAAGAACAATAAATAATTTCCAAATATGATAAAGTGATACTTCTGTGTATTCAGTAAATCCTACGTTAGTTGTAAGTAAATTCTTCCTTTTTCAAAGCTCTAGTTCCATTTATCAATTTACTCTCAGGTTTTAAATTGTCAATCTCAGCTTTAGTGTCCATAATAAATTTTTTTCTATAAGAACATCATACTTGTTCTTGCAAATTTACTTGGTCAGAGTGCTGTGTTATGTAATGTCACTTAGCCTCATGTATGTCCTACTAAAACGTCTCAATACATCCTGAAATAACTTTCTCTTTGAGGCTATTCTGCCTTTTATAGTGGAAGCGGATGGTGGCATTGTGGCTGTTCTAGAGGTTTCTTATTTCTTCTTGTGAAATTTCTCTAAGTCAAAGACTCAGCAACTTTTCCAAGAGTCAAGTTAACTATAAAACATGTCTTTATACTCCGTGTTCTACATTAAGAGGAGAGGTTTCTTATTTGAGGAAGTGAGAGCCAAATGGATTAAGTATCCTGAGATCCGCCCCCACCCCCTTTTCTCTCTCTCCTTTGAATTTCCATTGATGCTATAAATAATGAATCTAAAACAAAAAAGATGCTGGAAGCAAATAGGCACCATGGGTATTATTTGCTTCGTATGTATTAGAGATTTCAAAAGTAAGGATAACAAATATATCTGAGGTACAAATGCTTTGCATATTGTGTATGTAACTGCATACATGGAGTTTGAGAAACACTTTCAGTAAAATAGAAAGAAATTGGAGAGGGCTTTGAGACAATTAACAAATGTTAAAATATCAGTTCTAGTGTTAAGTGGTTTCTAAACCTTAGAAGATATTTTGCTCCTCTGAGGTTCAGTGTCATTATATAAAAAAAATTTTTTAATAAAAAAAGATAAAAATAACCTGTTCCACAGAGTTGTTGGAAACAGTGTATGAGAGTAACATGAACAGTGCCTGGAACATAATAAATTCTCAGTGAAATTATTCACTTAAAGCTTCAGAAATGTATTGCTAAAATATTTTCTGAAAAAATGCCTTCAAATGATAAAACATATTTTAAAATACTTTTTTACATGTTAAAATTGTATCAGTTGGTCTTCTTTCCCTGGGGCCTCCAGTTTGCTCTTGACATCAGTGGACAGATGGGAAGACTTAAAGTTTGGATTGAGGAGTTGGATACATTTTTTTTTAAAAAAAAATGAACATGTGTTGTGTGCTACTGCATCATTATTTCATATATTTTCAAAAAATCTATGTATTATTGTATATACTTCTCATACCTATTTCAGGAGTGTGTATGATTACTCCTTCTTTATAGATGAAGAAACAGAAGCTCCAAGACAACTCAGTTTTAAGAAAAGCTCTGCTCCTCTTCAAGATCTGGTATGCTATTTTTAAATTTATGATAATAAGAATTGATTTGGATTCTTTTTCCCCTTTTAAGATTAGTTTAAGAAATACATAGAGTGATCACCTAATAACCTACAAGAGCTGGCTGACTGTATTCAGGTGAAATGGACACTATCGATAAATGTTTTCTAACCCAGGACCTATCTTTTGTTGAGACCCAAGTATATAACTGACTTCCTGTGATGATTCCGGGCAGATAGTAAGGCTAGATATTTATGTCCGGAGATTTTGTCTTTGCACCAGTAAGTTTCAGAGGCGTTTCATATCTTCTTGACAACATAAGTATATAAGGTTAAATATTTCCTAAAAGATATATCACATATCATATTTTTAAAATTATTATTCTCTGTGACATATACTGGTTTTGATACACATTTAATTTTTTAGACAGGAAGCTAATATATGTATAAGTTAATTCCCTCACTTTATTGAAAGTGGAATTAGATTGAGGAATGCCAAGTAAAAAAAAAAAAAAAATGCTAAAATGACGTGCCCAATACCACTCATCATCTCTATAATGGTGTTAGTTTAAATATTGGAAATATCTGGTTACCTTTTATGACTCTACAGGGTGGGTTCTTCAGTTTTCAGGATGGAGGAGTCACTAAATCCTCCCTAATCACTTCCATGATGCTGTCCCTTCTCAATGAGTCTGAGTGGTCAGCTCTTAGATTGATCTACCTGCAGACTACTTCATGAGATGCCACCAGGATGGCTGATCACAGGCTAAAGGTAGGAATCCATCCACTCTGAAGTACGAAAAGGAATTACCTTTAAAGATTCTCAAGTACTAATGCAGAGGAATAGAGGGGGGAAATGAAGAAGCTTTATTTTTAAATTAATATTAATAGATGTAAACCTGAACAGCTGCTGTGACCAGCTATAATCTAGTAGTCGTCAAGGCGTAGGGAGTAGAATGATGCAATATTTAATGCTCTGGGGAACAATATTTAAAATTTGCCTATAGATATTTCAGGGTCACATGTCCTTAGATGCTTATCTCATCTGCATTTAAAAAAAGAATTGATTGCCATAATATCTCTTTGCCCAGTGCTTTTTATTGGACTGTGGTTTCTTAACTGTAATAATTGACATGTAAGCAAATTTATGTAACTGTGAGGTGCAATGCTTTTTAAAGGGACAGAAAGCTGTTATAGGAAATACTATCAGAAAAAAAAAAAAGGGCACAATCATTCTGGCTAAGACACAGCTACAATGTTGGTTGTAGAGCTGGGGAAGACCACAAGCAATCCGGCTTGATTCCTACCTTGGCTACTGTCTCAGGGCACTTGAACAAGTCCTTAGACTCTCTAGACCAGTGCTACCCAATCAAAACTCCAGCAACAAATTCAAGTTTTATATGCAGTTTTCTCTGCATATTAAAAAAAAATACTTCTAAAAATTTAAGACTTAAATGAGATAGTATATATCAAAGCACCTAACATGATAAATGCTCAATATATTTTTACATATTTAGAATGAAAATATATAAGCATAAAGTCCAAGACAGTGGAGATGTTCTTATAGTGGAGCAAATCTGTAGCTTACAGAACATAACATTTTTCCAGTTCATAAAAACTGACATCTACCTTTGGTTTTCCTTTTCTTCTGGTGGCAGCCCCTGGATTTTTCTTTCAGGACTTTTCCTGAACAAAGAGTACTAGGTGATCCAAATCAGCCTGATCATCTACACCTGGAGTTTGAATTTAGGGCCGAAATGTCCAGGAAGGAACATAGTTGGAGGATCTCATTCCAATAGAGCATTCCAGAAGAGACTGTCCATTTACTCCCACTGCCCATTTCCCTGGACCATCACTGGCTGCTGTCCTTTCTGAGGTCTGGTTACTCAGTTTTTCCATTGATTCTACAAGATTCCCTAGCTTCTACATAAATTTCCTCCTTTGATTACTATAGTCACTTTCTGCCAAACACTCTGATTGGGCTAGGTAAAAAAACAAAAAACAAAAAACTGGACTTCTAATCCCCAAACTTTTCTGATTTGAACACATCCCCTGTCCTAATATCTATGTCAACACTTTGGACAGATTGTTTCAAGCTAACTGAGAGATAGTTACATTTTGTTTGGTATATACTGGCAGGTTTTCTGATCTCTTGGGCTATAGTGTCCAATAAGGGAGCCACCAGGTAGCCACATGATGGCTAACATGTAACATGTTATTTACATTTAAATTGAAATTAAAATTTAGTTTATTTGCACTAGCCAACTTTCAGGTGCTCAAGAGCTACATATGACTAGTGGCTACTATATTGGACAGCACAGAATTTGAATATTTCCACCATCCCAGCAAGTTCTTTTAGACAACATTGGTCTAAGACCTTTCCAGAACACTTGTTCAAAAATTCACTAAAGGTTAAGACACTTCTCTTTGAAGGTTGTTGAATAAAGACAAAATGAAGTTTGCAGTAAGGAAAAGAATTATCTGAAGAATGGAGATTAAATGTGTCTTGCATAAGAATAAAACTCAGTTAAAAAATTATGGTGAGGATAATTACAATGCTTTAAGAAAGAGTGCATATGGAGATTAATAGACATTCAATATCTTAATTTTTCCTTTGATGATTAAGAGATCCTCTTCCACAGTATTCCTCCTTTAGGACAATGAGGAATTAAATTATAGAGTGACTTTAGAGACTCTGTAGTCATTCTCACTCATTTTAGAGTGAAGACGAATGTCCAGAGTACACAGGTCACTTTCTAGGTCACACAGCTCAATTACCTGCAGAAACCAACATGAGAACAACACACATCTCCTGAAGTATTAATCTGAACAGTTGTTGTCTGTTGGACAAGGTATATTCAGGATATCTACCTCAAAATCATTTCTGTATTATCTAAGTCAAAGATATTCAAATCACAGCTTTCCCTGCCTCCTATGAAATGGGTTATTGCGTAACTGCCATTTAACATGTATCTGTATTTCTCTAAAGGCCAGAAAAAGGTAAGTCAGACTCCTAGAGTTAATAACTAAGACTGACCCTGAACTGTCTAAATCTCATCCCCTGAAATTTGCAAGTTCCTATGCACTTTCCCAAGCAACTGGGGAAATTAAGTCATCTTTTACAGGTGCATTTTGTTTAGGTAAATGTCCAGAGCTAAAATAATGTGTTGCATATGATGGAAAAATATATATATATTTGTAGAATTTTTTATGATGTATATTGTAAGCAGGAACCAGAGAGAGCATTTCCTATTTTATATGAAAGGTTGTAGGTGAGGAAGAGTAAAATTGTCAAGCATATAAACCTGCATTTAATTAGGTCCATTTCAAAGAATCATATTCATACATATGTAAATGAATATATATTTTTGTCCTTGGGGCCTAAATCTGTCAGGTCTTGAGTTCCGGGACTGACTCAGGACAGTCTTAAGTTTTACATTTCCTTAAGTGGTTTAGTATTGGCTTGGCCAAAGTCTCCCTGCCTGCCTGCCAAGTCTCCCTGTTACACATTTGATGGCTTCCTTCTGGGGCTTGCTAACTTTTGCGGTCTGACAAATGAATGAACAACAGGATATCATCAGAGTGGCTCCTAGATAATTAATGTCCATTTGACATTTCAGTGAGTTTATGCATTGAAAGACATTTGCTTTTAACGCATACTCCTATCCTCAGCTTTGCCTGGAATTTTTTTCAGCTGCTCTTTACAACCTTTTTGGAATAATGCTCATGTTTCCTCTCCCAGGCTAAATCAAATTTCATGTACTTTACTTACCTTCTTTCACGATTCCTTGTCTCCTCTCCCAGTGCTCTCGTTGATTCTAAACCGAGTCATTACTGGCCTTTAAAAACCTACTGCCCTACTTAATTTTATACTTTTTTTTTTTCCTTTCTTCTGACTAGGTTAAATCAGTGCTCTGTGCTAGAGATGGTCTGCAGTGTCACAGACTGGAAGTCATTCCTTCTAGGAGACTAAAGATCTCAATTTTAAGAGAAAATCATAATACAGGGATAATTTACTTTCTGAGGAATGGTAGAACCAAGCTGAACACTAATTTTTTTTTTATCATAGTCTTCTGAGTCTGTGGGGGGCTTGGGGTTTTTTTTATTGCTGTTTTTGTTTTTGCTGACTGCACAGCTTTTTTTTTTCATTTTTTAAAATTTAAATTCGTTTGTTAACATACAGTGTAGTGCTTCAGGAGTAGAATTTAGTGATTCATCAGTTGCATATAACACCCAGTGCTCATTACAACAAGTGCTCTCCTTAATGCGCATCACCCAATTATCCCATCCCCTACCCACCTCCCCTCCAGCAACCCTCAATTTGTTCCTTATAGTTACGAGTCTCTCCTGGTTTGCCTCTCTATGTGTTTTTATCTTTTGTTTTTCCTGCCCTTCACCTATGCTCATGTGTTTTGTTTCTTAAATTCCACATATGAGTGAAATCATATGGTATTTGTCTTTGTCCGACTTATTTTGCTTAGCATAACACACTCTAGTTCCATCCATGTCATTGCAAATGGTAAGATTTCAAGTTTTTGATGGCTGAGTAATATTCCATTGTGCATGTGTGTGTGTGTGTGTGTGTATATATATACCATCTCTTCTTTATCCATTCATCAGTCGATGGACATTTGGGTTCTTTCCATATTTTGGCTGTCGTAGACATTGCTGCTATAAATATTGGGGTGCAGGTGCCCCTTTGAATCACTATTTTTGTATCCTTTGGATAAATACCTAGTAGTGTAATTGCTGGGTCATAGGGTAGTTCTATGTTTAACTTTTTGAGGAATCACTATACTGTTTTCCAGAGGAGCTGTACCAGTTTGTATTCCCACCAGTAGCATAAGAGGTTCCCCCTTTCTCTGTATCCTCTAACATGTATTGTTTCCTGAGTTGTTAATTTTAGCCATTCTGACAGGTGTGAGGTGGTATCTCATTGTGGTTTTGATTTGTATTTCCCTGATGATGGGTAATGTTGAGCATTTTTTCATGTGTCTGTTAGCCATTTGTATGTCTTCTTTGGAGAAATGTCTGTTCATGTCTTCTGCCCATTTCTTGACTGGATTTTCTGTTTTCTGGGTGTTGAGCTTGGTAAGTTCTTTGTAGGTTTGGGATACTAACCCTTTATCAGATATGTCATTTGCAAATATCTTCTCCCATTCTGTCATTTGCCTTTTAGTTTTGTTGATTGTTTCCTTTGCTGTGCAGAAGCTTTCTATCTTGAAGTCCCAATAGTTCATTTTTGCTTTTGTTTCCCTTGCCTTTGGAGATGTGTCTAGCAAGAAGTTGCTGCAGCCAAGGTCAAAGAGGTTGCTGCCTGTGTTCTCCTCTAGCATTTTGATGAATTTCTGTCTCACATTTAGGTCTTTCATCCATTTTGAATTTATTTTTTGTGTATGGTGTAAGAAAGTGGCCCAGTTTCATTCTTCTTCATGTGGCTGTCCAATTTTCCCAACACCATTTGTTGAAGAGATTGTCTTTTTTCCATTGGATATTCTTTCTTGCTTTGTCAAAGATTAGTTGACCACAGAGTTGAGGGTCCATTTCTGGGTTCTCTGTTCTGTTCCATTGATCTGTGTGTCTGTTTTTGTGCCAGTACCATACTGTCTTGATGACTACAGCTTTGTAATACAGCTTAAAGTCCAGAATTGTGATGCCTCCAGCTTTGGTTTTCTTTTTCAACATTCCTTTGGTTATTCAGGGTCTCTTCTGATTCTATATCAATTTCAGAATTGTTTGTTGCAGCTCTGTGAAAAATGGTGTTATTTTGATAGGGATTGCTTTGCTTTGGGTAATATAGACATTTTAACAATATTTGTTCTTCCAATCCCTGAGCATGGAATGTTTTTCCATTTCTTTGTCTTCCTCAATTTCTTTAATAATGTTCCATGGTTTTCAGAGTACAGATCCTTTACTTCTTTGGTTAGGTTTATTCCTAGGTATCTTATGGTTTTTGGTATAATTGTAATAGATTCTTTGATTTCTTTCTGCTGCTTCATTGTTCATGTATAGAAATGCAACAGACTTCTGTGCATTGATTTTATATCCTGCAACTCTGCTGAATTCCTGTATCAGTTCTAGCAATTTTTTAGTGTAGTCTTTTGTGTCTTCTACATAGATTCTGATTCTGTTTACCACCCTTTCAGAAAAGAAGCCAGGTAAAATAACCCTTAAATTCAATGTAACAAAAACCCTCCTCTTCAATTCGCCTGTAAACATGTTTTTCAAACAAATGTAGATATTTATATCACTGGGTCCCAAACCTGGGTTTTGAGATGTCTCCTAATAATTCTCCTTAGAATCTATTATTTAGTTTTGGGTACATTAGTCAATTTCCTAAAAATGTGACTTTTTACGCAAGTCCTTGAAATATACTGGATATAGCAGAGGGGTAGAGAGTGGTGGTTACAAGCCCAGAATATTGATTCAGATTACTGGGATTCTAAGCCCCACTGTTACCTCTCCACTTTAATTTTCTCATATGTAAATAAGAACAATAATAGTACATTCTTTATAGGATGTTATAAGTATTGAAAATGAAAATATAAAGAGAACTTAGAAAGATTAAATATTTTGTTATAAAACTTAATGATAGTTTATTATACTGATTTTTTTTTTTTAATTTCAAAGAAAAGAAAACAGTTGAATTGGGAAATTTGGGGTAATTATTTTTTTTTTAATTTTTTTATTGTTATGTTAATCCCCATACATTACATCATTAGTTTTAGATATAGTGTTCCATGATTCATTGTTTGTGCATAACACCCAGTGCTCCATGCAGAACGTGCCCTCCTCAATACCCATCACCAGGCTAACCCATCCTCCCAACCCCCTCCCCTCTAGAACCCTCAGTTTGTTTTTCAGAGTCCATTGTCTCTCATGGTTCTTCTCCCCCTCCGATTTCCCCCCCTTCATTCTTCCCCTCCTGCTACATTCTTCTTCTTCTTTTTTTCTTTCTTAACATATATTGCATTATTTGTTTCAGAGGTACAGATCTGAGATTCAACAGTCTTGCACAATTCACAGCGCTTACCAGAACACATACCCTCCCCAGTGTCCAACACCCAGTCACCCCATCCCTCCCACCCCACCCCCCACTCCAGCAACCCTCAGTTTGTTTCCTGAGATTAAGAATTCCTCATATCAGTGAGGTCATATGATACATGTCTTTCTCTGTTTGACTTATTTCGCTCAGCATAATACCCTCCAGTTCCATCCACGTCGTTGCAAATGGCAAGATCTTATTCCTTTTGATGGCTGCATAATATTCCATTGTATATATATACCACATCTTCTTTATCCATTCATCTGTTGATGGACATCTTGGCTCTTTCCACAGTTTGGCTATTGTGGACATTGCTGCTATAAACATCAGGGTGCACGTAGCCTTTCGGGTCCCTACTTTTGTATCTTTGGGGTAAATACCCAGTAGTGCAATTGCTGGATCATATGGTAGCTCTATTTTCAACTTTTTGAGGAACCTCCATACTGTTTTCCAGAGTGGCTGCACCAGCTTGCATTCCCACCAATAGTGTAGGAGGGTTCCCCTTTCTCCGCATCCCCGCCAACATCTGTCATTTCCTGACTTGTTAATTTTAGCCATTCTGACTGGTGTGAGGTGGTATCTCATTGAGGTTTTGATTTGGATTTCCCTGATGCCGAGCGATATTGAACACTTTTTCATGTGTCTGTTGGCCATTTGGATGTCTTCTTTGGAGAAATGTCTGTTCATGTCTTCTGCCCATTTCTTGATTGGATTCTTTGTTCTTTGGGTGTTGAGTTTGATGAGTTCTTTATAGATTTTGGATACTAGCCCTTTATCTGATATGTCATTTGCAAATATCTTCTCCCATTCTGTCAGTTGTCTTTTGGTTTTGTTGACTGTTTCCTTTGCTTTGCAAAAGCTTTTTATCTTGATGAAGTCCCAATAGTTCATTTTTGCCCTTGCTTCCCTTGCCTTTGGCGATGTTTCTAGGAAGAAGTTGCTGCGGCTGAGGTCGAAGAGGTTGCTGCCTGTGTTCTCCTTTAGGATTTTGATGGACTCCTGTCTCACATTGAGGTCTTTCAACCATTTGGAGTCTATTTTTGTGTGTGGTGTAAGGAAATGGTCCACTTTCATTCTTCTGCATGTGGCTGTCCAATTTTCCCAACACCATTTGTTGAAGAGACTGTCTTTTTTCCATTGGACATTCTTTCCTGCTTTGTCAAAGATTAGTTGACCATAGAGTTGAGGGTCCATTTCTGGGCTCTCTATTCTGTTCCATTGATCTATGTGTCTGTTTTTGTGCCAGTACCATACTGTCTTGATGATGACAGCTTTGTAGTAGAGCTGGAAGTCTGGAATTGTGATGCCGCCAGCTTTGCTTTTCTTTTTCAACATTCCTCTGGCTATGCGGGGTCTTTTCTGGTTCCATACAAATTTTAGGATTATTTGTTCCATTTCTTTGAAGAAAGTGGATGGTATTTTGATGGGGATTGCATTGAATGTGTAGATTGCTCTAGGTAGGATTGACATCTTCACAATATTTGTTCTTCCAATCCATGAGCATGGAACGTTTTTCCATTTCTTTGTGTCTTCCTCAATTTCTTTCATGAGTATTTTATAGTTTTCTGAGTACAGATCCTTTGCCTCTTTGGTTAGATTTATTCCTAGGTATCTTATGGTTTTGGGTGCAATTGTAAATGGGATCGACTCCTTAATTTCTCTTTCTTCTGACTTGTTGTTGGTGTATAGGAATGCCACTGACTTCTGTGCATTGATTTTATATCCTGCCACTTTACTGAATTCCTGTATGAGTTCTAGCAGTTTTGGGGTGGAGTCTTTGGGATTTTCCACATAAAGTATCATATCATCTGCAAAGAGTGAGAGTTTGACTTCTTCTTTGCTGATTTGGATGCCTTTGATTTCTTTTTGTTGTCTGATTGCTGTGGCTAGGACTTCCAATACTATGTTGAATAGCAGTGGTGATAGTGGACATCCCTGCCGCGTTCCTGACCTTAGGGGGAAAGCTCTCAGTTTTTCCCCATTGAGAATGATATTCGCTGTGGGTTTTTCATAGATGGCTTTTATGATATTGAGGTATGTACCCTCTATCCCTATACTCTGAAGAGTTTTGATCAAGAAAGGATGCTGTACTTTGTCAAATGCTTTTTCTGCATCTATTGAGAGGATCATATGATTCTTGTTCTTTCTTTTGTTAATGTATTGTATCACGTTGATTGATTTGCGGATGTTGAACCAACCTTGCAGCCCAGGGATAAATCCGACTTGGTCATGGTGAATAATCCTTTTAATGTACTGTTGGATCCTGTTGGCTAGTATTTTGGTGAGAATTTTTGCATCCATGTTCATCAGGGATATTGGTCTGTAATTCTCCTTTTTGATGGGGTCTTTGTCTGGTTTTGGGATCAAGGTAATGCTGGCCTCATAAAATGAGTTTGGAAGTTTTCCTTCCATTTCTATTTTTTGGAACAGTTTCAGAAGGATAGGTATTAATTCTTCTTGAAATGTTTGGTAGAATTCCCCTGGGAAGCCATCTGGCCCTGGGCTTTTGTGTTTTGGGAGATTTTTGATGACTGCTTCTATTTCCTTAGTGGTTATAGGTCTGTTCAGGTGTTCTATTTCTTCCTGGTTCAGTTTTGGTAGTTGATACATCTCTAGGAATGCATCCATTACTTCCAGGTTATCTAATTTGCTGGCATAGAGTTGCTCATAATATGTTCTTATAATTGTTTGTATTTCTTTGGTGTTGGTTGTGATTTCTCCTCTTTCATTCATGATTTTGTTGATTTGGGTCATTTCTCTTTTCTTTTTGATAAGTCTGGCCAGGGGCTTATCAATCTTGTTAATTCTTTCAAAGAACCAGCTCCTAGTTTCGTTGATCTGTTCTACTGTTCTTTTGGTTTCTATTTCATTGATTTCTGCTCTGATCTTTATTATTTCTCTTCTCCTGCTGGGTTTAGGCTTTATTTGCTGTTCTTTCTCCAGCTCCTTTAGGTGTAGGGTTAGGTTGTGTACTTGAGACCTTTCTTGTTTCTTGAGAAAGGCTTGTATTGCTATATACTTTCCTCTTAGGACTGCCTTTGCTGTATCCCAAAGATTTTGAATAGTTGTGTTTTCATTTTCATTGGTTTCCATGAATTTTTTTAATTCTTCTTTAATTTCCTGGTTGAGATAGTTTATTATAAATGAGAAGTCTATCTTTAGTAGCCTTGTCCAATTTTTGTCTTCTCAGTTTCAAAGAGGCTAATAGGAAGCCTAGAGCACTAGAAGGCCATTTACAACTAATATTTTCCTCTTTAAAGACAAGGTGAGTCAGATGATATGTGTCCAAGAAGTTTAAACTCATGACTATATGCAAATCTATTATTCTTACTATGCCTTAGGTTACTAGCTAAACAGCCAAATAAAAAGCCCAGATAAGAGTGGTTTAAAGAGATGGAGAGGAAAATTTTTCTCCCTTATGTCCTAGCCTCAGTGGTCTGTCTGTCCATCTCCACCTTTTTCAACTTAATGGAGGATCCATCGAATCCTATTGAAATAAAAAGCTTGGATGATCTCTTCAGTTGGATTCCTAGGAAATAAATCGTGAGACAGGTATTCATGTGAAAATGATTCAATAGTGTTATCAAGGAAAACCAGTAAAAGACTAGCAAAGTGGGACAGGATATTAAGGATGGCAAGCAATGCCAATGGAGGATAATATTCCTCAGTTGCCCCAGGAGAGGACACAGCAGTGGACATCACACCTTTAATGTACTAATCAAGTCACAATGGAGCTGGAATATTTATACTCTGTACTCATTGGTCATTGCTTTGGATTAAATGAAGGAATTTACATTTACAGGCACTTCTGGCTTTCCCAGTTTGAGGCAAAAATCATTCCATCAGTCCAAGGTCAGCATGCCCGAAAGAGATACAGGTGTTGTCTGCAGGGAGAGGAAGCAGTCCTGGAGTCGGTGTGCACTAAAAAGGTAAAGAGTCGCAGTGAATATTGGCAGAACATTACTACATGGAGGCATGATTCACTGAGAAGGCCAATGTGGTCTACCAAATTCAATGTGGTTTTAATTTGCATTTTTCTTATTATTAATGAGTTTTAAGGATTCTAACATCTTTTCACATGTTCAGCAGTACTTTTTATTTCCTTTTTTATCAAATGTCTAATAGATCTTCAGCCAATTTCAATTCTCCATAGTTTTATTAGGGAGATTGGTTACTTTTCTATGGTGTGAATTACAGATACTTTACCTTTTTCAAACAGTGGCTTCTTGAAAAATGGACTATGTTGTCATTTTACTGATAAGCAGTAATGCTTTTTTTTTTTTTTTTGTAGTTTTGAGATGATATTCTACGTGGTGCTATAGTAGTACCCTTTTTATTATCAATTATTGCATTAATTGGGTTTTTTTTTTTAGTTTCCTATGGTATTGGTTTTGATCTTTAATTGATCCATAGTGATGTTTTTCTGGTTAGCATTCTTCACTGATGTTAGTACAATGGTCTTTGTACATTTTAAAACAGCATCTCTGGGTCAAACCCCTTTTATTAGTTATTTATTGAGTCTTCTGGAGTATGGGGAGATGGCAGGGAAGCTGCCAGAAACAACACAACTGAAAATCTTTTTTTCTAGTTTGCTGCCAAAGATTCAGACTGCTTCCCACAAACATGGCTTTTCTGTGTGATTCCCTGAGTCCGTGTTGATAAATGGAAAATATGACATTTATATTTCAAAGCAATCTCTTGCCAAAAGGAAAAATTTGTCCCCCCTAGTACTTTCTAAGATCCACTGTTGCTTGGTCCTTTTGCCACTACTGTGCATTATCTCTTCATCTATTATTTTGTGTAATTGCTTTCTCAGCTGTCGTTTTTAGTGTGTATACACACACACATACACACTTAGTATCACTGAAATTAAGTTTAAAGGGATTTTTCTTTTATTCCCCTTTTTGCATGTGTTCAGTTTATGTTTGGTACTTACTGCCATAAACATTTATAATAGAAATTTTAGTCTTATGGAAAATAATTTTGCAATGAATTCTTATAAAGAGCAACCACACTTGTGCAAAATTAAACAAACAGGAAAGACTTACAAAGATAGTTCTGAAAGAGCATGAAATAAACTAGTAGAAAGGTTAAGGGCTTTGGAATTTTACAGGCTTGGATTTATATGGATGTTCATCTACTTGCTAGTTGATTTATCAGAGGCAAATTACTACAACATTCTAAGTTGTTTCCCTCTTTTGTAAAATAATAGTAATGTTTTCTTCAATGTACTTTTAAGAATATATTGTAGTTAATCCTCCTAAGTCATCTAGCCATGGATTACCCTTAATATGTGTTGGTTCTTAATACAGGCAGAGAACTAGACAGAAAAATGTCTGGAAATAAATAGCCTAAAATTACCTAATATGGGGACGCCTGGGGACTTAGTCAGTTAAGCATCTGCCTTCGGCTCAGGTCATGATCCCAGCACCCTGGGATCGAGTCCCCCATCAAGCTCCTTGCTCAGCGAGGAGACTGCTTCTCTTTCTGCCCTCTCTCTGACAAATAAATAAAAAAAATCTTTTTAAAAAATTACCTAATCTATAGAAAAATTATTACAGATGGCTGTTAAAATTTGTGAAGGGACTTTTATCTAAATAGTTGGAAAATGCTTATTGATATTTCAAAATGTTGAAACTTACTTTCACTTTATGTTATAGTGGTTGATGGTTAATTTTGTGTCACCTTGGCTAGGATGGGTGCCCTCTTGTGGGATCAAATACCAGACTAGATCTTGCTCTGAAGGTATTTTTTAAATGTGATTAAAAATCAGTAGACTTTGGGGCGCCTGGGTGGCTCAGTCGTTAAGCGTCTGCCTTCAGCTCAGGTCATGATCCCGGTGTCCTGGGATCGAGCCCCGCGTCGGGCTCCCCGCTCCGCGGGAAGCCTGCTTCTCCCTCTCCCGCTCCCCCTGCTTGTGTTCCCTCTCTCGCTGTCTCTGTCAAATAAATAAATAAAATCTTTAAAAAAAAAAAAAATCAGTAGACTTTATGGAGGATAATCTGTTTTACTGTCTATGGACTGTATCCAATCAGTTGAAGGCCCTAAGAGCAAAGCCTGAGGTCCCTAAAGAAGAAGGAATTCTGCCTGAGTTTCTAGCTTTCAGGCTCAAGATTATAATAGCGTGGGAGAGGAAAAATAATTTTCCCTTTACCCTACTGAGTTCTTTCCTGAGACCTCCCTGTAGTAAAAGCAAACAATTAAAAGGAGAAAAACAGAATTTTAATAACATGCACCCCTCCTGTATATATGGGAGATACCCAGGAAAACTGAGTTACTCCCCAAAATGCCCAGTACCAGCATCAGCTAAAGACAAAAGACGTTGGGGTAGGGGGGGAACCAGTTTTGGGAGGTTATCAGGTAAAGCACAATAAATAAGAATATGGTTGTTATGCACATGTAAGTCCCCCTTCATTGGTAAGGATTTCCAGAGATTTCTTGGTACAGAGAAAGAAAGACACCTTAGAAATGAAAATTTCCCTTATACATCTGAATGTCTCTTACAAAAAGGTGATTTCTATGTGGTTTTCAGAGCATTTCCTAGGTCTGCTATATCTTAATTATCAGCTCAAAATAATCATTATTACACAGAGGCACATTTTAGGGTGATATATTTGGCTCCCCTTCAGTCCCACCTTTGAAACTTGAAGTAAGAAGGTTCACAATCCACACACTGAGTTGATAGATTTCTTGGTCCTGAGGTCAGTCCAGTTAAACAGCAGTGTCCTTGCACATGGGCTTTCAGAGTTAGGCCTTTATGGTGTGAACAGTCTTGTATTCAATATGAGGCACTTCAATAGAAACAAAAGAAAACCAGGTAAATTGTTGTAGCGGACTATAAACCCAGTCTGAGTCCTCTAGATGCCTGACTCAAAGCCTCCTTTGCTGTTTGAATATCTCTGATGATATCATCAGGTGTGCAGGTAAACTTTGAGAGTGGCCCACATAGCAAAAGGCATGAAGATTGTATAAATAAGCACTATTGTGGTTCCTTCTCTGATGTTTACATCAAGTTGTTCCCCTTCAGTTTACAGAACATAAGGAAAAAAATGACTAAGAACAAAAACTACACAAGTCAAAAGGGTAGGAGAAAATTGCAAACTTCAGTTCGGAAACTCATGGCTAGATTTTGAAGGAACTAGAAGAATTCAGGATCCCATACATAAGTGGAAAATAAAACCTCAAAAACAATAGCACTAGAATATAATTATTTACAAAGGTGCAAGCAATTTTTCTCTCTACAATCACCCGGATTTCTATTAAAAATCACAATAACACTAATTTGTTTGCAAATTAAGTCTAGTTGAATAAATTTGGTCTGATAATTTACATAAGTGGAACAAGAATAGCTATTGACCATATTGGCTCTTTTAAATCTGCTTTGCTGGAACTTTTCATAAGTAATCTCATTGAACTTTTTTTTTAAAGTATGGTTGACATACAATGTTATATTAGTTTCAGGTGTACATACTGATTCAATGATCTATGTTATGCTCACAAGTAGAACTACCATCTGTCACCATACGTACAATATTATTTACTATATTCCCTAGGCTGTATTTTTTACCTTCATGACTTATCTTTCACTCATCCCCCTACCAACCTTTCCTCTGGCAACCACCAGTTTGTTCTGTAATTTAAGGATCTCTTGGTTTGTTTGTTTTGTTTTTTAGATTCCACAGATAAATGAAATCATGGTATTCATGTTTCTCTTATTTCATTTAGCATAATATATCTGCTAGATCTAGCCATGCTGTGACCAATGGCAAGATCTCATTCTTTTATGACTGAATAATATTCATGTGTGTGTGAGAGCGTGTGCACGTGTGTGTATACCACACCTTCTTTAACCATTTGTCTATAAAGGGACACTTGGGTTGCTTCCATGTCTTGGCTATTGTAAATAATGCAATAAACAAAGAGGTGCATATATCTTACTGAATTAGTATTTTTGTTTTCTTTGGGTAAGTGCCCAGTAGTGAAATTATTGGATCATAAAGCATTTCTCTTTTTAATTTTTGGAGGAAGCTCCATACTGTTTTCACAGTGGTTACACCAATTTACATTGCCATCAATAGTGCACAACGGATCCTATTTATTCACATCCTCACCAACACTTATTTCTTGTCTTTTTATACTACCCATTCTGACATGTGTGATTTGATAACCTCATTGTGGTTTTGATTTGCTTTTCCTAGTGATTAATGATGTTGAGCATCTTTTACATATCTGTATGTCTTCTTTAAAAAAACGTCTTTTCAAATCCTCTGCTCATTTTTTAAGCAATTTTTTTGGTGTTGTACAAATTCTTTATGTACTTTGGATATTCTCTTATGAGATATATCATTTGCAAATATTTTCTCCCATTCAGCAGTTTGCCTTTTCTTTTTGTTGATGATTTCCTTTGCTGTACAATGTGTTTTATTTTAGTGTAGTCCCAGTAGTTTATTTTTTATTCTGTTTCCCTTGTCTGGAGACATATTCACAAGTCCAAGAGATTATTACCTGTTTTCTTTTAAGGAGTTCATGGTTTAAAGTCTCACATTTAGGTATTTAATCCATTTTGAATTTACTTTTGTGTATAAGTGGTCCAGTTTCATTCTTTTGTGTGTAGTTGTTCAGTTTTCCCAATACCATTTATTGAAAAGAATGTCTTTTTCCCATTTTTTATCCTTGTCTCCTTTGTCATAGACTGACCATATAGGTATGGGTTTGTTCGAAGCTCTCTATTCTGCTCCATTGATCTATATGTCTATTAGTGTGCCAGTACCATACTGTTTTGATTAATATAGCTTCATAGTGTATCTTAAAATTGGGATTGTGGTACCTCCAGCTTTGTTCTTCCATCTCAAGATAGTCTTGGCTATTCAAGGTCTTTTGTGGTTCTATGCAAATTGTAGGATTATTTGTTCTAGTTCTATGAAAAAATGATGCTGGTATTGTGACAGAGATTGCATTGAATCTGTAGATTGCTTTGGGTATTATGGACATTTTAACAATATTCTTCCAATCCACAAACATGGAATACCTTTCCACTTGTTTGTGTCTTCTTCAGTTTTTCATCAATGTCTAAGTCTTTCACCTCTATGGTTAAATTTATTCCCTAGAAATTTTATTTCTTTTGGTACAATTATAAATGGGTTTATTTTCTTTCTACTTCATTAGTGTATGGAATCAATAGATTTCTATTAATTTTATATCCTGAAACTTTTCTTAATTCATTCATCAGTTCTAATAGTCTTTTGGTGGAGTCTTTAGGGTTTTCTATATGTATACTCAGTATCATATCATCTGCTAATAGTGACAATTTTCCTTCTTCCTTATTGATTTGGATACCCTATTTCTTGTCTGATTACTATAGCTAGGACTTCCAGTACTATGTTTAAATAAAAGTGGTGAGAGTGAGCATCTCTGTTTTTTTCCTGACCTTAGAGGTAAAGCTCTCAGTTTTTCACCATTGTGTATGATGTTCACTGTGGATTTTTCATATAAGGCCTTTATTATATTGAGGTGTTTTTTCTTTAAACCCATTTTTGTTGAGAGTTTTTATTGTGAAGAGATGTATTTTCTTAAATGCTTTTTTTCC
The DNA here is from genome assembly GCF_004348235.1 of Phoca vitulina. Classification (NCBI taxonomy): domain Eukaryota; kingdom Metazoa; phylum Chordata; class Mammalia; order Carnivora; family Phocidae; genus Phoca; species Phoca vitulina. Next base: position 31,383,352 of record NW_022589713.1, on the reverse strand, counting down.
TGCACCTATTGAGATGACCATATGGTTTTTAATCCTTCCTCTTGTTAATATGATGTATCACAATAGTTGACTTGCAAATATTGAACCACATTTGTATCCCTAGAATAAATCCCACTTAATCATGGTGAATAATATTTTTAATGAACTGTTGTATTTGGTTAATATTTTGTTGAGGATTTTTGATCTGGGCTTGTAGTTTTTTTTTTTTTTTTTTGTAATGTCTTTGGTTTGGTTTTGGTATTTAATACTGGTCTCATTGAATGATTTTGGAAGTTTTCCCTCATCTTTTAGTTTTTGGAATAGTTTGAGGAAAATCTAAATGGGAAAATTCACCTTTGAAGCCATCTGATCCTGGGCTTTTGTGTGTTAGGAATTTTTTTTATTACCAATTCAATTTCATTACTAGTAATTGGTCTGTCAAATTTTCTATTTCTTCCTTATTCAGTTTTGGAAGATTGTATGCTTTGGGGAATTTATCCATTTTCCTAGGTTTTTCAATTTCTACTCTATTCTTTTTTATTTCTGTCCTTTTACTAGTGTTTGACTTTGTTCTTCTTCCAGATTCCTTAGTTGTAAGTTAGGTTGAGATTTTTCTTGTTTCTTGACAAGGATGTCCACTTGTATTGAACACAGTACTGGAAGTGTTAGCCATAGCAATCACACAGAAAAATAAAAGGCATCCAAATTGGTAAGGAAGAAGTAAAACTGTCACTATTTATAGACTACCTGATATTCTATATAGAAAATCCTAAAGACTCCACCAAAAACCTATTAGAACAGATAAAGGAAGGGGTGTCTGGGTGGCTCAGTCAGTTGACATTACAACTCTTACTTTGGCCCAGGTCATAATCTCAGGGTCATGAGATTGAGCCCTGCCTTGGGCTCCACACACAGCAGGGAGTCTGCTTAAGATTCTCTCCCTCTTCCCCTTCCTCTGCTCAAGCTCACTTGCGAACTCTCCCCCTCAAAAAAAAAAAAACAAAAAAAAAAAAAAAAAAACTGATAAATGAGTTCAGTAATGTCACAGGATACTAAATCAATATACAGAATTCCATTGCATTTCTATGCACTAATAATGGAGCAGAAGAAGGGGAAATTAAGGAATTTTTTTCTTGTAAATTACTATTTACAATTGTACCAAAAATAATAAAATACCTCAGAATAAACTTAACAAAGGAGGTGAAAGACCTATACTCTGAAAACTATAAAACAGGGATGAAAAGATATTTCATGCTCATGGTTTGGAAGAATAAAAATTGTTAAAATGTCCATTCTATCCAAAGCAATCTACAGATTTAATGCAATCCTTATCAAAATACCAACAGAATTTTTCACAGAAATAGAATAATCCTAAAATTTGTATAGAACCACAAATCACCCCAAATAGCCAAAGCAACCTTGAAAAAGAACAAAACTGGAAATACCACAATCCCAGATTTTAAGATATACTACAAATCTGTAGTAATCAAAACAGTATGATACCGGCGCAAAAATAGACACATAGGTCAATAGAACAGAATAGAAAATCCAGAAATAAACCCCTGATTATATGGTCAATTAACCTTTGATGAAGGAGGTAAGAATATGTAATGGGAAAAAGACAGTCTTTTCAATAAATGGTGTTGGCAAAACTGGACAGCTACATTCAGAAGAATGGAATTAGGCCACTTTCTTACACCATACCAAAAAAAAGTTAAAATGAATTAAGGACCTAAATATGAGACCTGAAATCATAAAAATTCTAGAGGAGAGCAAAAGCAGTAATTTCTCTGGCATTGGCTATAGCAATATTTTCCTAGATATGTCTCCTGAGGTAAGGGAAATAAAACCAAAATAAGCTATTGGGACTGCATCAAAATAGATTCGGCACAGCAAAGTAAACAGCCAACAAAACTCAAAGGCAACCTACTAAATTGGAGAAGATATTTACAAATGATATAACTGATAAAAGGTTAGTATCCAAAACATATAAAGAACTTAGCTCAACATCAAAAAAAAAAAATACAATTAAAAAATGTGCAGAAGACATGAATAGACATTTCTCCGACAGATGGCCAACAAATAAAAAGATGATCAACATCACTCATCATCAGGGAAATGCAAATCAAAACCACAAGGAGATATCACCTCATACCTCTGAGAGTGGCTATAATCAAAAACACAAGAAACAAGTGTTGTTGAGAATGTGGAACAACAGGAACCCTCATGCACAGTTGGTAGAAATCGAACTGGTACAGCCACTGTGAAAACAGTATGGAGATTCCTCAAAAAATTAAAATAGAACTACCATATGATCTAATAATTCCACTACTGGGTATTTACCCAAAGAATATGAGAACACTAATTCAAAAAGATATATGCACCCCTTTATTGCAGCATTATTTACAATATCCAGATTATGGAAGCAGCCAAAGTGTCCATCAATACGTTAATGGATAAAGAAGAGGTGGTACATATATATAATGGAGTATTACTCAGCCATCAAAAAGAATGAAATCTTGCCATTTGCGACAACATGGGTGGATCTAGATAATATAATGCTAAGCAAAATAAGTCAACCAGAGAAAGACAAATACCAGATGATTTAATTCATATGTGGAATTTAAGAAACAAAATCAACTAGCCAAGAAAAGAAGAGACAAACCAAAAACAGACTCTTTACTACAAAGAACATACTGATGGTTACCAGAGGGGAGGTGGGTAGGAGGATGGTGAAATAGGTGAAGGGGATTAAGAGTATACTTACACGGGTGCCTTGGTGGCTCAGTCGGTTAGGTGTCTGCCTTTGGCTCGGGTCATGGTCCCAGAGTCCTGAGATAGAGTCCTGCACTGGGCTCCCTGCTCAGCAAGGAGTCTTCTTCTCTATCTGCCCTTAACCCTGCTTGTGCTCTCTCTCTCTCTGAAATAAATTAAAAAAAAAAGTACACTTACTTGATCAGCACTGTATCATAGAATTACTGAATCACTACATTTTACAACTAAACCTAATACAACACAGTATGTTAACTATACTGGAATTAAAATTTAAAAAGACCCACTTCTGTGCTCATCCATAAAAAGCCACTCCTCATCCATTAACTTTTTATCATGAGATTATGGCAATTCAGTTCTATCTTCAGGCTCCACTTTTAATTGTAGTTCTCTTGCAATTTCCACCATATCTGCATTTACTTCCTCCACTGAAGTCATACCCTTCAAAGTCATCCATCAAGGTTGGGATAAAGTTTTTCCAAACTCGTGTTAATATTGATAATTTGCTCTCTTTCCATGAAGCAAAAATGCTCTTAATGATGTCTCCAAATGGTGAATCCTTTCCAGAGGCTTTCAATTTACTTTGCCCAGAGCCATCAAAGGAATCAGTATCTATGGTCTTGCAAAATGTATTTCTTAAATAGTAAGACGTTAAAGTCAAAATGACTTGTCTATTTCTCTCTATTCATGTGCTGCAGAATGTATATTGTGTTAGCAGGTGTGCAAATGACATTAATCTTATACATCTCCATCAGAACTTTTGGATAACCAGATGAATTGCCAATGAACAATAATATTTTGAAATAAATCTTTTATTCTGATAAGGTCTCAACAGTGGGCTTAACATATTTAGTAAACCATATTATAAACAGATGTGCTGCAATCCAAGCTTTGTTGTTCCATTTATAGAGCACAGGAAGAATAGATACGGCATAATTCTTAAGGGCCCTAAGATTTTTGAAATGGTGAATGAGCATTGGCTTCAACTTTAAGTCATTAGATGCATTAACCCCTAATAAGAGAGAGGGCCTGTCCTTTGAAGCTTGAATCCAGGCACTGACTTCTCCTAACTATGAAAATCCCAGTTGGTATCTTCTTCTAATAGAAGGCTATTTAATCTACATTGAAAATGTATTGTTTAGTGTAGCCACCTTCATTAATGATCTTAGCTAGATCTTCTGATCTTTTGCTGCAGCTTCTACATCAGCACTTGCTGCTTCATCTTGCTCATTTGGGTTATAGAGATATCTTCTTTCCTTAAACTTCATGGACCAACCTCTGCTAGTTTCAAACTTTTTCTTCAACTTCCTCACCTCTCTCAGCCTTCATAGAATTGAAGAGAGTTAGGGCCTCACTCTGGATTAGCATTTGGATTAAGGGAAGTTTGTAGTTGGTTTCATCTTCTATTCAGACCCTGAAACTTTCTCCATATCAGTAATAATACTGTTTTACTTTCTTGTCATTCATGTGTTCACTGGAATAGCACATTTAATCTCCTTCAAGAACTTTCCTTTGCACTCACAACCTGGCTAACTGTTTGGAATAAGAGGCCTAGATTTCAGCCTATCTTGGCTTTTGACATGCCTTCCTCACTAAGCTTAATTATTTCTAAAATTTTATTTAAAGTGACAGATGTGTTACTCTTCCTTTCACTTGAACATGTTGAGGCCACTGAAGGGTTAATAATTGGCCCAATTTCAATATTGTTGGGTGTCAGGGAATAGGGAGGCCTGAGAAGAGGGGGGGTAACCCCTGATGAGGGCAACAGTCAGAACACAAACATTTATTAATTAAGTTCACAGTGTTATGTGGCCATGGTTTGTGGTGCCCCAAAACATGTACAATAGTAACATCAAAGATCATTGAATCCACATCACCATAATGAATATAGTAATAAAGTTTGAAATATTGTGAGAATTACCAAAAAATGACACAAACACAGGAAATGAGCAAATGCTGTTGGAAAAATGAAGCCAAGAGACTTGCTTCAACACTGAGTTGCCACAAACTGCATTTGTAAAAAATGCAGTATCTTCAAAGTACAATATAGAAAAGCACAATAAAACAAGTATGTCTGTGATATCCAAGATTATAAGGAACTTACATAACTCAGTAGCAATAAAGCAATCCAATTAAAACAACGGACAAAAGACATGAATAAACTTTTTCCAAAGACAGTATATGAATGTCCAACAAGTACATAAAGATGTTCAATATCCCTAGTTATTAAGGAAATACAAATTAAAACCACAACAAGATATCACTTCATACATGTCAGAATGGCTGTTATCAAAAAGATGAGAGATCACAAATGCTGGCATGGATATGGAGAAAAGGGAGCTCTTGTACACTCTTAGGATTGCAACTTGGCACAACTACTATGGAGAATGGTACGTAGATTCCTCAAGAAATTAAAAATAGAATTAACCATATGAACCAGCAATTCCATTTCTGGGAATATATCCAAAGGATATTAAAATGCTAAGTCAAAGAAATATCTGCACCATGTTCGTCCCAGGATTATTTACAATAGCCAACACCTGGAAACAACTTGTGTTTATTGATGGATGAATGGATAAATAAGTTGTTGTATACATATACAGTGAAATGTTATTCAGCCATAAAAAACAAGAAAATGATACCATTTGTGATAACATGGATGGACCTTAAAGCCTTATGCTAGGTAAAATAAGTCAGAGAAAGACACATAATGTATGATCTCACTTAAATGTGGAACTTTATCCCTCCCACCCCCAAACAAAACCAAACCCCATGGGTAGCACAGTCGGTTAAGCATCTGCCTTCGGCTCGGGTCATGATCCCAGGGTCCTGGGATCGAGCCCCGCATCAGGCTCCCTGCTCCGTGGGAAGCCTGTTTCTCCCTCTCCCACTCCCCCTGCTTGTGTTCCCTCTCTCACTGTGTCTCTCTCTGTCAAATAAATAAAATTTAAAAAGATTAAAAAAAAACAACCCATAAACTCATAGAAAAAGAGATCACGGGGCGCCTGGGTGGCTCAGTCGTTAAGCGTCTGCCTTCGGCTCAGGTCATGATCCCAGGGTCCTGGGATCGAGCCCCGCATCGGGCTCCCTGCTCTGTGGGAAGCCTGCTTCTCCCTCTCCCACTCCCCCTGCTTGTGTTTCCTCTCTCGCTGTGTCTCTCTCTGTCAAATAAATAAATAAATAAATACATCTTAAAAAAAAAAAAAAAGAAAAAGAGATCACATTTTTGGTTACCAGAGGCAAGGAGTGAGGAAAGGAAGAATTGGAAGAAGGTGGTCAAAAGTTACAAACTTCCAGTTATAAATCATTACTAGTCATATAATGTACAACATGATAAGTACAGTTATTACTGCTATATAATATATAGAAAAGGTGGTAAGAGTAGATTCTAAGAGCTCTCATCTTAGGGAAATTTTTTTCTTTTTATATGAATGTTGGATATTAATCACCACTTTTTGTGGTGATCATTTCAAAATATATTCAAATGAAACAATTATACTGTGCATCTTAAACACACAGTAATGTATGTCAATCATTTCTCAATAAAACTGGGAAAAAATGTACCTATAACAAATCTTTACCAGTGTCACTATATCCAAGGAAATAGTTCACACAAATAGTTTCACGGGTTTATCTACATTTGGAAAGGAAGGGACAAGTTTAAAATTTTACCTTCTGTTCTCAACTAGGCACTACAGAGTGAAAGCCTGGAGAGCGGAGTTCGGTAATAATTCTTATCCTTTGCCAGCTTCTGCCAGTTTTCCAGGTTCCTGTCTGCAGGCTCCATCATGGGTCACCAAACTGTAGGTGAAGAAAAATATCTTTTTTTTTTTTTTTAAAGATTTTATTTATTTGACAGAGAGAGTGAGAGAGCACAAGCAGGGGGAAGCAGTAGAAGGAGAGGGAGAAGCAGGCTTCCCGCGGAGCAGTGAGCCCGATGCGGGGCTCGATCCCAGGACCCTGGGATCATGACCTGAGCCGAAGGCAGACGCTTAACCGACTGAGCCACCCAGGCGCCCCAAAAATAATTTCATCTTTACCCTTGCAGGTTCTTGGCTGAGACTCCCTGTAATAAGACATATAAATAGAAAAATAAACAGAAGTTTAATAACATGTATTCTTCTCATATACATGGGAAATACCCAGGAAAACTGAGTGACTCCCTGACTTGGCCCAAGCCACTATCTTAAATATCATCTTTAGCTAAAGACAAAAGATGATATGTGTGGGGAGTCTAGTTATGGCAAAGCACATGAAATGAGGGTATGATTGTTATGCCGATTTAAGTCCCTGTCTTCTCCACTGGTAAGAGTTTCTAGCGATTTGTAACTCCCCTTTTTCTTAGAGACAGGGAAACACCTTTACAAATGAGGATTTCCCTTATAAATGTAAATATATTACAAAAGGGAAACTTCTATTCAATTTTCAGAGCTTTTCCTGCGTCAGCTGTTTCTTAAAAATAACTAGCTCAAAAAATCCTTATGCCAAAGAGGCAGTTGTGAGTGTTATATTCACTCCCCTTCAAAATCAACTCTTACCAAAATTTTCAGCCTTATGGATGTCCTGAGGATTTTGGATCTGCCATCACCCACGATATTGCATAAGCCAAGTCCTTAAAATAAATCTCTCTCCCCCATCTCATATATATATATATTAATATTTATAATATATGCTCCATATTTTGTTAATAAATAAAAATTGAAATAATAATATTGCCAATATTAGCTTATGTATGATGAAACAGGAATTATGGTAGCATTGAAAACTGGAGTGACCTTTTAAGATATAATGCCAGGTAGCTTTTTTCTTAAGCAATTTTGATGTAGGAAAGAATGTTAGGGTTCGAAGCCAATGGCCAAGAAAGAATTCTTGAGATGTCTTTGGTGCAAAAAGGTGGTTTTATTAAAGCATTGGGACAGGACGCCTGGGCAGAAAGAGCTGCACTGGGGTCATAAGGAATGGCCCATTATCTACTTCCAAGTTGGGAGGGGGTTTGGGATAACGTAAGTCTCTATAAGGAATTTTGGAAGCAAGGTTTCTAGGACCTTGAGGGGGCCGGCTATTGTTGGGAAAAGGTCATTTATTACTATCTAATAAAACCTGAGTTATGAGGCCCTTCAGATGTATATTGGTGGGTCATATGCTTGGGGGGTGATTGCCAACACGTATTTTGGGGGGTAGAGATAAAGGAAGTTTTTTATATGTTAAAGTAGACTTAAACAGGATCCTGGGATTTGGGCTAAGATTGCCTTTTGCCCTTAGCAAAGTATTAACATTGAGGCAGTTGAATTCCTGGAGGAATGTCACTCTTCCTGTTTCAAGGACTTGTCAGTAGGCTGTAGGTAGTAAGGAAATTTAGTAATTTTTCTCCTGCCTTTGTTTCCCACAACAATTTGAGAGTATATTACAAGTGTTATAAAAATGTTTATCTTCCAATCCTGTGGTAAAACTAGACTTTTTTTATTATTATTATGTTATATTAATCACCATACATTACATCATTAGTTTTTGATGTAGTGTTCCATGATTCATTGTTTGCGTATAACACCCAGTGCTCCATGCAGAACGTGCCCTCCTTAATACCCATCACCAGGTTAACCCATCCCGCCACCCCCCTCCCCTCTAGAACCCTCAGTTTGTTTTTCAGAGTCCATAGTCTCTCATGGTTCATCTCCCCCTCCGATTTCCCCCCCTTCATTTTTCCCTTTTCTTTTTTTTTTTTTTTAACATATAATGTATTATTTGTTTCAGAGGTACAGGTCTGTGATTCACAGCACTTACACAATTCACAGCGCTCACCATAGCACATACCCTCCCCAATGTCCATCACCGAGCTACCCCATCCCTCCCACCCCCCACCACTCCAGCAAGCCTCAGTTTGTTTCTTGAGATTAAGAATTCCTCATATCTCTTTTCTAAGGTCATTCAAAATATAGAAAAATAACAGTATACAAAATCTTAATTTCAGTGTTACAATAGTGAAAACTTGAAAATAATATAAATGTTAAATTATGGAACAACAATTATGGTACCATCATCTATTGGGACATAATGTAGAAATTAAAATTATGACTATGAAGATATATAATTCAAGAATATAAAAATTTTAGACTAAAAATAAACAGGTAAACTTCTACATATAGTTTTATTGCCATTTATATAAAATATATACATGTGATAAAAGACTGGGGAAATCATTTTAAACTGATAATTTAACAGTGGCAAAACATTCAAATGAGCTTGGATATTTTTGTTTTTGTCATTTTCTGAATTTTCTGTTCAGTGATTATTTTTTAAAATATAATTCAAACAATTTTCTTTCAGCACATTTTTAACAGTTCCTCTTTAATGTCCAGCTTTTTAAATTAAGATTTGTATATTTGTAAAAAATATGGAAAAATTATTTTATTTTTAGTAAAAAACACTTCTATAATTTATGCCTACTTTTTAGTACCTGGGTTGTAATCAAGCTACTGAAAAAGAAACTAACAAAACTTAAATTGTAACTGTAGATAAAACTGGTAGAGAATTTCAAATGATTAAAATATGCATTTAAAAAGTTAATGAAAAATATACTGTATGATAAACAATATAGATAGCAAAGGTAATTTTCTTCATGCATATAACCTTGAATTTATTCCAATCTATTTTCTAGAAAGTTTGCAATGTAAGCATGTATTAATCAACCTCACTTGGGGTGATGGTGTTCCCTAAGTGGGCAACATAGTCAATTAAGGCAAAAAAGAGATGAAGTCTGGACCAAGGTCAGAAATACATGAATTTCCATAGTGCAACCTAGATTTAGGCAGCTGAGGAATTAATTACACCTGAATTTGAGAAGAAGATGAAGGTCAATCACTATTTCAGTTATTTAACCTCAGAGAATTATCTCTATCTCAGATCATTCTGGAAACTCATTAATAGACCTAGAGGATTAGTCTCTTCTGTGAAACTTAGGTTGGAAATAATGGACTAACAAGCAGAAGCTGTGACATGGCAAACCCTAATTAAAGGAATTGTTTCTATGATGGGAACTAGAGAATTGATTTTGAAACTGCTTGGTCTTATTAACCAAAGGAGGTGATTTTTTTTTTACTCTCCTACCTGGGGAACTAGCCAATAATATTCTGGAAAGCTTTCAACGTCTCTAAAAGGAGTGGATGCTAACATCAAAATACAGCTTTCCTTTTGTGAAAGTGATGAGCTTAAAAAGAAATGAAATACATAGTGCTTCTTATTAAGGGCACTATATTAAATTGAAACCTTAATATGATTTTATTTATAAATATAAAATTTGGTTAAGTATAGGTTTTTTTTAAAGATTTTATTTATTTATTAGAGAGAGTGAGCAGGAAAGAGAGATAAGGAGCAGGGGCAGAAACAGATTCCCCGCTGAGCTGGGAGCCTGGAAGGGGCTTGATCCTGGGGCTCCGGGATCATGACCTGAGCCAAAGGCAGATGGTTAACCAACTAAACCACCCAGGTGTCCCAGGTATGTGTTTCTTAACAATCCTTATTCAAGAAGTAGAACTAGTGATCCATAAACTCTAGGATTAAACTCCCTTTTTATACAGAAATAAAACTGAAGTACAAAAAATAATATGTAATTATTCCAGACAAAATACTAAATATCTATATAATGTAGAACCAGAACCAGTTGTAGCTCTCTCAGTATTTAATCTTGCGCACTGACACCTCACGACCCCCCACTATCCATATTACCATATTGTTAAGAAACCTACCTGGTTATAGTAACATCTCACTAAAAGAATATTCTAGGGAATACATACCAAGTATACAATCACTAGAAGTCTTTTCAGTGTTTTCAGTGTTATTGACAATAGATTTATATTTGCTACAAAAATCTAAGTGGCCCAGTTAGGCACATATCTATCTCTGGTTCAACTGGCAATGACCAAGGGGACAGTCAATAGTGGAGACATGGGGGCACCTGGGTGGCTCAAATAGTTAAGCATCTGCCTTTGGCTTAGGTCATGATCCCAGGGTCCTAGGATCGAGCCCTGCATCCGACTCCCTGCTCTGCAGAAAGCCTGCTTCTCCATCTCCCTCTGCCTGCTACTCCCCCTGCTTGTGCTCTATCAAATAAATAAAATCTTTAAAAAAAAATAATGGAGACATGGTTTCTGGTCACCAGAGGGTCATTTCTAAAAATGAATCTAATAGTGACATTCACGCTGAGAGTTGCTGACTTCAGTCTTAGAAGACAAGAAATATGTGCATAGGGAGACAATAAAAAAGGAAGGCACTTTGAAATGAGAGGGGGACACATTTCATGAAGAGTGTGGGGAATAAAAGGGAAGACATTAATATGTAATCAAAACTAAAACTTAATGGTGTTTGGAAAAGTAGGAAGGAAACATTGTGAAATTTATTGAATATTATGACAATTTACATTTATTCATTGGTTAGAAGAATTCTTTATGTAGACTAGACTGATCAAGGCAAAGATTAGCACTAAATCCATTAATTATGGGTCATGCTCACTCAAGATCTGTGTTCTTCTCTATTTTTTTTTTTTTAATAAATGTAAAAAGCCACTTGACAAGTTCTGGTCAATTAGCTGTGATTAGAAATGTGTCACTTACAAGTTGACTATGAGCAGACTCTAACTCTCCAAATTTCTCTTCCTTTGTCTAGATGATCTCTTGGTCTCATGTTGAGATGATAGAAGGCACATGATGGGAAGTTTGAATTTGTGAATCACCATTTGTGAAAGGGTGACCTCCTCAGTGCAGCACTAACAGATTTGGTATGAGTGATAAAAAAAAAAAAAAAAAGGATGTTATGCCTTTGAGATTTAGGGGGTTACTACTATAGCATGAACCATTTCAGTGGTTCTCAAACTTATTAAAACATGGATTGCTGAATCCCATCCCTAGAGTTTTTTCTTCAGTGCATCTCAAGTGGAGTTGGAAATGCTGCATTTCTAGTAAGCTCTCAGGAGATGGTGATCCTGCCACTGAAAACACACTTTGAGAATCACTGGCCTAGGCAAACTAGAAAAATCAGGTACCTCCTGCAAAATACAGTTCATTTCTGAATTAGACTGGTAACAGTAGAAAAAAAAAACCCTAAAGGGTGACTATAAGAAATGTTAACAAAGAAGAAATTATACATCTTATACAAAATTTATATTTTGTGGCTAATTGCAGAAAAGCAAAGTTTCTGTATGACAGATATTTTGAGCCTAGGCGACATTGGATGCTCTTTTTGATTAGGAGACTGTCATATGTTCTTTTTTCTTTCCACTTTTGGAAAGTCATTTTCCTGTCTCCAGTATTTTGTCTTGGGTTTAGCCTATCTAGCCACTGACATTAATCATCTTTCTAAATTACAGTGATATTATCATGTCTGGTTTATCCCACACTTGTTCATGATTTCATTGTTTACTATCAGGAACAAACAGATCCATCTTGTTGGTCATACTCTTCTAACTGGTTTTCTTGCTTCTTTTACCTTTAATACCTTATATCTACCAAGTGGAACATGAAAGAACAGTCACCTTTGCAGAAAATTTGAGAATCCCGGGGCCCCAGTGCTTTCTACCAGAAACAGAGGTGGCTGCTGCCTATGCTTGAAACAGAGCAGAGCCAGAAGACTCTAGTTTCTGCCAAGTAGGCACTGATTTCTCAACATGTGAGGGTCAGTCCTCTTTATGCAGTGACCCTTGACACTAGAATATTCACTGGTTTTCCATCATTAATTATAATTATGGCTGTCTACATTGCTGACACCTTGGATTAAAAGGTTGGAGGTGGTGAGCTGTGATGAGGGTTAATAGCTAAGTCAGCAGAAGTCATTCCAGAAACAATCTTAACACTGGGATGAATGCAATAGCTGTTTTTGAGAAGAGCAACTCCAGCTATGAGAAAGGTCTGATCTTGGTAAATGACAAGTATCTCTCTAAGGAAGTGTCCTCTTGCCCTCTGATCATGATGTACCCTTCCATGTGTGTGGAGCTACAAGCCACAAACCTTGTGTCTAGCTCCCAGCTCCACATACAATTTGTGGAAGACAGAGACTTACCCTGTAGAAGGATGAGCATCCTTTTGCAATCAAACACAGACACAGGTTAGATCACAAATAAAAGAGTTGGAGAGGTTCTTCTTTCCTATGGAGTTCTCATAAGCTGTCCTTATCAAAATAAACTTAATGGAAGTTTTGGGTTGGTAAACACATAGAAATCTGGGGAGAGTGGCCTACTCAGAGCACATACCTTGCCTATGCATTTCTTCCATCTGGCTGTTCCTGAGTTACATCCCTTTATAATAAATCAGTGATACCTTCTAAATAAGAAAAATTATGTAGGAGTGATATCACCAACATAGTGACAAACATCATTCCTGATTTTGCTCCCCTCTCACAAGAAGAAAAACTAACAAATATTCATGGATAAGACACCATTGAAAGAATTTTAGAACATGGAGGGGAGGCTGAATCAACCCCTGGCCTCTCTAAACCACAGAGACCAAAAATGCCTGCATTAGAAGGGTGGGAGCAGCAGCTACACATTGACTGCATTGTCCCTACCCTCCCAGATCATTGCAGCGCTACAGGGAGAGGTCTCCTATAAGGCTCCAGTTCCTCCAGGGGAAAAAGAGCCTGGGAGGCTTCCAATCCCCCAATATTGTGGGTTGCTTTGTGGGAACCTCTAATCTGGTCTTGCCTGACAGAGAATGCAGGAAAATCTAAAGGGCTCACACACTGGGAATCTGACTGTGATGGAGAATTGGGAAGGGCCTTGCAATAATCAGCATATAGATATTATTAGCAGGTCAAATTCATACCTGCAATGTCTAATTAGTAATACCAACTAGTGGTTTTGCTCATTTACAGAACCAAGTTGGTCATTCTATCTGACCAGGTAATTTGTTGGGGTATAGATCTGCTCAGTTCAGGTCCTCAAATGAGAAATTTTGCTGGTCCTAGACTCTGGTTTGCCTATACTCAGGTAAGGAGCTAAGTCATAGCTCCCCCCACTGGGGACTAGCTCCTGGATCCATCTGGCCAGAGGGGCTGGTGATGGCACCTGAAAGCTGTGTAACCAGTAACTCAAGCTGAGAAGGGGCAAAGCTGATTCCTCCTGAGCAAAGCCAGTACCTCATGTGTTCTGCTGCACCCTGGCAGAGGGATTAATTTACAGTCAAGGCTCAGGGTACCCTCCGAGGCCAATCTGAACCAGAAACCTTAAAAAAAACCCTGAAAGTTCCTAGACTGGCATCTGCCTAATACAATTAGGCAAGAAAGCTGAAACATAACCCCACCCATTGTGACTCCCAGGCCCCATCTGACCAGAACGGCTGGTGAGAACACCTGGAAACTGCATAAACCAGAAACACTGGTGCCAAGAGATAGGCAGGCAAAGCCAGTAGTTGTGTTCATTCAGAGAACTTGGGCCATACAGGTCAGCTTGAGTTAAGACAAAAAGCACTACTAGCTTAAGACCTGCTTCTCTCACTGTGCCCAGGCAGTAAAACTAATTTATAGTCCCACTCATTGCTGAATAGAGTCTTTAGCCTACATGACAAGGGAATATAATCAAAGCACAAAGAAGCTGCCTAGCCCATCCCAGAGCCCTCCTTACAAAGAGCACAGCCTGTGGTTTTGCCCATTTGTAGAAAACAACTTCTTGCTTCACCTGACCATAGTCCAATCTGCTACTGAGTATAATACCCAGTTCCAACTATCTAGTAAGTCTCAACAAAACAATCAGAGCCACTGGACAATTGCAGACCCCATCTTATAGTCTTACTTGGGTAGGAAACCATGCCAGCAGTCCTATTCCACTGTTCTCAACCAGTGGCACACCCCTCCATCCCTAACATCAGAGCTCAAAGAGTTGCCTTGCTTGAAAACAGACCCTAATTGTAGTCCTCACCTGCCCAAGGACCTTAGCAGCAAACACGCCAAGAAAACCAAATTGAGCTGCTGGGTGAAGAACTGTGCCTTCCATAGCTAACCTATAAAGTCTAGAAAAGAAAATGACTTATTCAAATACATAGATACCAACGTAAAGAATCAAGGATCATAAAGATCAGGTAAATATGATGATACCAAAGGAAATAAATAAAGCTCTAATAACTGACCCTAAAGAAACAGATGTATGAATTGTCAAAAAATTCAAATAATCCTCCTAAAGTAGTTTAGCAAGCTACAAGAACACACAGACATTAAACAAATTTAGAAAAACAATGCATGTGTAATAAGAGAAGTTCAACAAAGAAAAGCCATCAACTCCCCTCTCCCCCACCTTTCCCAAAAGAAAAACAAAAACAAGAGAGAAAGACTTTCAGAAGCAGACTCATATAAAGCAGACCTAAAATAAACAATTTTTAAAAGCATCAAGAGAAAAAAAAGAGAAGTTACATATAAGACAACCACCATAAGACCTGTAAGATGGGTTTCTCAACAGAACTTTTCAGTCCAGGAAAAAATAGGATGGATGAAGGAGAGATAAAGAAAGACTTTCCCCTAAAAAATAAAAGCTGAGGGTATTCATTACCACTAGACTGCCTTACAAGAAAATCTAAAGGGAGTTCTTTCGTTGAAATTAAAAAGATGCTAATTAATATCATAAAAACATAAAAAGGAAATGTAAAACTCACTGGTAATGGTAAGTATATAGTGAAAGATTCTGTAATGGATGAAGGAATAGAAAAAGATGTTTCGAGCAAATGGTAACCAGAAAATAAGTAGGGGTGACTATACTTTTATCAGACAAAATAGAGTTTAAAAATGGTAAAGAGACAAAGAAGGTCATTATGTTAAAGTTGTCAATATATTTAGAAAATGATAAATATCTACATGCCTGACATCAGAGCACCTAAATACATAAAGCAAAAGCTAACAGAGGAAAAAGGAGAAATAAGCAGCAATATAATAATACTTGAGGACTTTAATACCCCACTCTCAACAATGGATAGATCATCCAAACAGAATCGTTAAGAAAACAGGGGATTTAAAAAAAATACTGTAGACCAAATGGACCTAACAGACACATACAGAGCATTCTATCTAACAACCACAGGATACATATTTCTTTCAAATTCACATGGAACATTTTTTAGGATAGATTATATGTAAGTCTCAAAACAAGTCTTAGCAAACTCAAGTAGATTAAAATCATACCAAGCATTTTCTTTGGCCACAATGGCATGAAACTAGAAATAACAAAAGGAAAAACTGGAATATTCAAGAATATATGGAAATTAAACAACACTCTTCAGAACAATCAATAGCTCAAAGGAGAATTTAAATGGAAAATAACTTTCTTGAGACAAAAATGGAACCATACATCCTTGAACTTGTGGAATGTAGCAAAAGTAGTTCTCAGAGGGAAGTTCATAACAATAAACTCCTACATTAGAAAGCAAGGAAGATCCCAAATAAACAACATAACTATGCTTTAAACAACATAACTCTATCGTATCAGAGAACTGATCCCAAAGTTAGCAGAAGGAAAAAACAAAACAAAACAAAAAAAATCCACAAAGATTAAAGCAGAAATTAATGAAAGAAAAGAAAAACAACAGAAAAGATTGACTAAACTAAGAGTTGGTTCTTTGAAAAGTTAAACAAAATTGACAAACGTTTACTTAGACTAACCAAGGAAAAAAGAGAACCAAATCAAAAGTATAAATGAAAAAGAGACATTACAACTGGTATCACAGAAATAAAAAGAATTATGAGGCTAATATGAACAATTATATACCAAAAAATTGGACAATCTAGAATAGAAAAATTCTTAAAAATGTACAAACTACCAAGACTGAGTCAAGAAGAATTAGAAAATCTGAATAGACCAATTATAAGTAAGGATATTGATTCAGTAATAATAACTCCCAGTGAAGAAAAGCCCAAGATCAGGAGGCTTCACTGGTGAATTTTACCGATCAGTTAAGAAATAACTTATGCCATATTTCTCAAATTCTTCCAATGGTCAAAGAGAAGAGAACACTCCCAAACCCAGTTTATGAAATGAACATTATTCTGATACCAAAGCCAGATAAGGACACTACTGGAAAAGAAGACTATACAATATCCCTGATGAATATAGTTGCAAAAATTCTCAACTAAATATTAGCAACCCGAATTCAGCAACACGTTGAAAAGACAGTTCATGATTAAGTGGGATTTATCCCTGGAATGCAAGGATGGTCCAATACACACAAATCAATGTGATACATCACATTAATAGAATGAAAGAAAAGAACTGTATGATCACCTCAATAGATGAAGAAGAATTTGACAAAATTCAACATTCATTCATGATAAAAGTACAACAAATTAGGCATAGAAGGAAACCTATCTCATATCTCAACATAATAAAGGCCATATATGACAAGCATACAGCTAACATCATACTCAATGGTGAAATGTTGAAAGATTTTCTTATAATATCAGGAACAAGACAAGGGGGCCTACTCTCACCACTCCTGTTTAACAGTGTACTGGAAGTCCTAGCTAAGGCAATCAAGCAATAAAAAAATATAAAAGCAGAATTGGAATGGAAGAAGTAAAATTGTCTCTATTTGCAGATGACATAATTTTATATATAGAAAATCCTAAAACTCAGCCAAAAAACTGTTAGGACTAATAAACAAAATAAGTAAGTTTGGAGGATGCAAAATCAACATGCAAAAATCTGTAGCATTTATATACACAAATAACAAATTTTCTGAACTAGAAATAAAACAATCATTTACAATAGCATCAAAAACAATAAAATACTTAGGAATAAACTTAACTGAAGAAGTTAAAAATCTGTACTCTGAAAACCACAAGACACTGATTAATGAAATTGAAGGAGATGACATAAAGGCAAAAGTATCTCATGTTCATGCATTGGAAGCATTAATATTGTTAAAACGTCCATAATACAAAAACCCATCTATAGATGGAATGCAATCCCTATTGAAATTCCAATGGCATTTTTACAGAAATAGAGAAAAATAGTTCTAAAATTTACATGCAACTACAAAAGATCCTGAATTGCCAAAAAAGATCCTGAGAAAGAACAAAGCAGGGGGCATCATACTTCTTAATTTCAAGCTATGCTGTAAACTATAGTAATTAAAATAGTATGACACTGGCATAAAAACAAATAGACCAAATGGAACAGAATTGAGAGCCCAGAAATAAGCACAAGCATTTACAAACAACTAATATTTGACAAGTGACCCAAAATATTCATAGAGAAAACACAATCTCTTCAGCAAATGGTGCTGGGAAATTTGGATATTCACATGTAAAAGAATGAAAATTGACCCCTATTTTACACCATTCACATAAATTAACTTGAAATGGATTAAAGACTTAAATGTAAGACCAGAAATCATGAAACTCCAAGAAGGAAACATAAGAAAAAAGCTCCTTGACATGTGTATTGATGATTTTTAGAAATCACAGCTAAAGCACAAACAACATAAAAATTAACAAGTGGGAGTACATCAAACTAAAAATTATCTGCACAGCAAAAAAAAAAACCATCAACAAAGAAAAGACAAAGAAATGGAAAAAACTGTTTGCAAACCACCTATCTGATAAAAGAGTGATATCCAAAATATATGAAGAACTGATACAACTCAATAGCAAAAAATCCCGAATAATCCAACTTAAAAAATGGGTGAAGGACCTGAATAGACATTTTTCCAAAGAAGATATATGAATGACAAAGAAGTACATGACAAGATGCTCAATATCACTAGTCATTAGGAAAATGCAAATTAAAAACACAATGAGATATTACCTCTCCCCTATTAGAATGGCCATCATCAAAAAGATAAGAGATAAATGCTGGTGTGGATGTGGACAAGAGGGAACTCTTGTGCACTGCTGATGGGATTTTAAGTTGGTACAGCCACTATGGAACACAGTGTGGAGATTTCTCAACAAAAAGAGAGAACTACCATATGATCCAACAATTCTACTTCTAGGAATATTTCCAAAGGAAAGAAAAACACTATGTTGAAAAGATATGTGTACCCCCATGTTCATAGCAGCATTATCTATAACCAAACATAGAAACAATCTTTGTTCATTGATGGATGAATGGATACAGAAGTTGTGGTCTATGTATATGTGTGCATGTATGTATGTGGGTACGTATATATGTGTGTATGTATATGTGTGTGTGTGTGTGTGTGTGTGTGTGTGTGTGTGTGTGTATATAGTTATAGATAGATCAGATTTGTGGTTCCCAGAGGCAAAGAGAATGGGGAGGAGAAATTGGAGGAAGGTGGTTAAAATGTACAAACTTCTGGTTACAAGAAAAATAGGTATTAGGGATATAATGTACAACATGATGATTATAATTAACACTGCTGCAGGACATACAGGAAAGTTGTTAATATTATACTTATAGGAGATGATGGATGTTAACTCAATCTATTGTAATCATTGCACAATATATGTAAATCAAACCATTATGCTATACATCTTATACAGTGATGTATGTCAATTATTTTTCAATAAAACTGAAAAAAAGAGTGATCTTCTGGTCCAAGATCAAAGTAAATGTAGGAAGATTCTGAATTCATCATCACCATAGACACACCAAATCTATACCTAATTATAGAACAATTCCTCCTGAAGAAGAACTGAGGACTGAAGACCGAACAGCTTCTGCAAAATGAAAGAGAGACCACATAAAGAATGATAAGAAAGAGGAAGACATGATAACAAAGGGAACCCCCACCCCCTGATGAGGCAAACTGTAGTGGGGAAAGGTAGTACTGAGAGACTATGAGATTTGTCTGCCTTGGGCACAGAAGAAAAGCTGTGGTTTAAAGGGGCAATTAGAATATAAAGGAATCAGTCCTAGAACTCTGCCAAATGGCTTGGAAGCTGATGGAACTCTTACTGGGTTGCAGGGGCTGGTGAGCACCATTGCTTATGTTCCATCTCCACCTTGATACTGCAGATAGGAGCAGGGTCTTTGTGCCATAGTTGGGCCTCTATTCCACACCAGTCTCAAAGGCCCTGGGGCACAGATAAAAAGCCACAGTATAAAATAACAGGGAAGCCTGGGTGGCTCAGTTAGTTCTCTCTCATTCTCTCTCTCTCAAACCAATAAAATCTTAAAATAAAATAGCAACTAGACCATAAATGATCCAGTGCTAGAACTCCACCAAACAAGCGGAGAATGCTGGGTCCTCTCTAGGTAGGAGAGCCTGGCAAACACCACTGCTTATGTTCCTTCTCCATCTTAATAGTTGCAGATGGGATCAGGTCTGAGAACCCTAACTGGCCTACCACCTTAGTGAGCCTTGGGCCCCTACCCCACACCAGCTGCAGCCATCCCTATAAGGCAGCCCCAGTGTGGCACACACTTGGACAGCCTCATCAGTGCTCACCACAGCTCCAGCTGTCTTACAAAGGTGACACAGGTGCAAAGCACCCTAGAACACTCTAGGCCCTCACCACTTCACTCTGGATGAACTGCTAGGGCATCTCTTGTGCAGAGCACTCTAGGACCTCCTGGCTCATGACTGATGTGACTCCAGGCACCCACAAGAGTGGTCCCTCCTGTGGAACACCTGGGACCATTGCATGCACCTAGGCTCAGCTTCTAGCCATCCCATTAGCGTGCCCCCTGTGTGAAGCACTCCAGGACAACCCAGCTGGACCCTGCTTCGGCTTCAGCTGCTCTGTGAGGGTGTTCCTGCACTGTGCACACTGGGACACCCTGGCTTATACCCACTTCAGCTTCAGCTATCCTGCCAGTGTGCCCTCTATGCAAAGCACCTCTGAACACCTCTGGCTGGCACACTGCTTTAGCACCAGCTGCCCTGCCAGGGCACCCACACACTGAGTGCCCTGGGATTCCAGGCCCATACACTACCTAGGCTCCAGCCACCAAAGTGCTCTCTGCACTAAGCACCTGGGGACATTCCAGCTTGCACCCACTTCAGTGTCAGCTGTCCTACATCTTCTTCATGGAAAGCTCCAGGACCAACTGGCTTACATCCACTTCAGTTTTGGTTGTCCTACTAGGGTTCACTTTGTGCAGAGAGCCCCAGGATACCCCAGCTTGCACCCACTTCAGCTTTAGCTGTCCTGGCAGGATACTCCCTGCATGGAGAGCCCTGGGACAAACCAAGCCTATACTTTAGCTCTGGCTATTGCAACAAGTTATCTCTAGCACAGAGTGCCCCAGGACCCCCTGCCCACCCCAGCCACATCTCTAGCCAGCCAAAGTCACCAAGTACACACAGTCTACACAAGGAATGACCATAAACAAGATCATTCCTTCAAGTTTATGAGAAGTAGCTGTTCTGCCTAGTTTATAGGGAATAAAAACATAGAAAGTCAAGCAAAATGAGGAAAAACAGGAATATGCTCCAAACAGTAGAGCAAGACAAAACCACAGAAAAAGCTACATGAAATGGAGATAATCGATCTATCTGACAAAGAGGTCAAAGTAATGGTCATAAAGATGCTCATCAGACTAGAGAACAAAGTAGATGAGCTTAGCAAGAACTTAAGAAAAGGAGATAGACACCAATCACAGTTGAAGAATAAAATAACTGAAATGAAAACTACACTGAGGGAATCAACAGAAGATTAGAGGCTGCAGAAGAATGGATCAGTGATCTGGGAAACAAGGTAATGAAAAGTACCCAAGCTGAACAGCAAAAAGAATAAAAAAGAGGATAGGTTAAGAGATCTCTTGGAAAACATCAAACAAGCAAACATTTATACCATAGGTGTCTCAGGAGAAGAAGAGAGAGAGAAAGGGGCAGAAAACTTATTTGTAGAAATAATAGCTAAAAAATTCCTTAATCTGGGGAAGGAAACAGACATCCAGGTTCAGGAAGCAGAGAGAATTCCAAAGATGATGAACCCAAGGATGTCCACACCAAGACCCATAATAATTAGAATGACAAAGATAAAGAGAATTTTAAAAGCCTTAGAGAGAAGCAATTAGTCATGTACAAGAGAAACTGCATAAGGCTACAAGCTATTTTTTCAGCAGAAACTGCAGGCCAGAAGAGAGTGGAATGATATATATTCAAAATGCTGAAAGGAAAAAACCTACAACCAAAATATTCTACCTGGCAAGGGTATCAATAAGAATTGAAGGAGAGATAAAGAACTTTTCAGTCAAACTAAAATTAAAGGAATTTATTACCACTAAACTGGTCTTACAAGAAATGTTAAAGGTATTTCTTTAAGAAGAAAATAAAAGGCCATACTTAGAAGAAAATCATGAATAAAAGGAAATAAACAGTAAAAATAGCAAAGCAATCACTTTGATTGAAAGGGAGTATGAAAATCAGTCTTATCTAAAAATTAGTTAAGTTAGGGGACTCACAAGAGAAAAAGATGTAAAATATAACATTTACATAAAACATGGAGGGGGAGTAAAAATGAAGTTATTTTAGAATATGTTTAAACTTAAATGACCATCAACTTAATATAGTCGCTATATACTTAGAATGTTATATATGAATTTCATGGTAACCAAAAAAACAAAAAGCTATAGTAGATACACAACAAAAATAAAGAGAAAGTCAAGCATAACACTAAAGAAAGTCATCAATCACAAGGAAAGAGTATAAGAGAAAAAGAAAGGAATAGGGAAGAACAAAATAGGAATATATGCCTACTTACCAATAATTACTTTTAATGTAAATGGTCTAAATGTTCCAAAAGACAGAGTAGTTAAATGGATTAAAAAAAAAAAAAAAAAAAAAAAAAAAAAAAAAAAAAAAAAAAAAAAACCTCATCTACATGCTGTCTACAAGAGACTCACTTTAGACTAAGAATACATATATACTGAAATGAAAAAATGGAAAAAGATATTTCATTCAAATGAAATTTAAAAAAAGAAGCCAGTATAACAATACTTACATCAGAAAATATAGACTTTATAACAAAGACTGTAACAAGAGACAAAGAAGAGCATTACATAATAATAAAGGCATCAATCCACCAAGAGGATTTAACAATTGTAAATATCTATACACTCAACATTGGACCACCTAAATTCATAAAACAAATATTAGACATATAGAGAGAAACAGTAATAAAATAGTAGTAGGGGACTTTTAACACCACACTTGCATCAATGAACAGATCATCCTGGCAGAAAATCAAAAACAGTGTCTTTGAATGATATACCAGACCAACAGACTTAACAGATATATGCAGAATATTCCATCCAAAAACAACACAATGCACATTCTTTGCAAATATACATGGAGCATTCTCGAAGACAGATCACATGTTAGGCCACAAAACAAGCCTCAATACATTTAAGGAAACTGAAATTATAGCAAGCATCTTTTCTGCCCACAACAGTATAAAACTAGAAATAAATTATAATAAAGAAACTGAAAAAAACAGAAACATGTGGAGGCTAAACAACATGCTTCTAAACAATCAACAGGTCAATAAAGAAATCAAAGAGAAAAATATGTGGAAACAAATGAAAATAAAACACAAGGGATCAAATCTGGGGTGCAGCAAAAGCAATTCTAAGAGGGAAATTTATAGTGATACAGGCCTATCTCAAGAAATAAGAAAAATCTCAAATAAACAATCTCACCTTGAACCTAGAAGAACTAGAAAAAGAACAAAAAGCCCAAAGCCAGTAGAAGAAAGGGAATAATAAAGATCAGAGTAGAAATAAATGAAATAGAGACTAAAAAAAGAAAAAGGATAAAAGAAAAGAAAGAGAAAAGATAAATGGAACCATGAGCTGGATCTTTCAAAAGGTAAATTAAATTGATAAACTTTTATTCAGGCTCATCAAGAATAAAAGAGAAAAGCCAAATGAATAAAATCAGAAATGAAAGAGAAGTAACAACCAATATTGCAGAAATACAAAAAACTATGAGATTACTATGAAAAATTATATGGCAACAGATTGGACAGTCTAGAAGAAATGTATAAATTCCTAGGAACACACCATCTTCCAAAACTGCACCTGGAAGAAATAGAAAATCTCAACAGACCAATTACTAGCAATGAGTTTGAATCAGTATCAAAAAACTTCCAACAAATAAGTTCAGGACCAGATGGATTCACAGGTGAATTCTAGCAAACATTTAAAAAAGAGTTAATACCTATTCTTCTCAAACTGTTCCAAAAAATAGAAGAGGAAGGAAAGCTTCCAAATTTCTATTTTATGAGGCCAGCATTTCCCTGATTCCAAACCCAGGCAAAAGCAATTCAAAAAAAGAATACTACAGGCCAAGATCCTTAAAGACCATACATGCAAAAATCCTCAAAAAAATACTAGCAAACCATATTCAATAATACATTAAAAGAATAATTCACCACAATTAAGAGGAAGTTATTCTGGGGATGGTTCAGTATTTGCACATCAAGCAATGTGATACCTCACATTAATAAAAAGAAGGATAAAAACCATATGAGCATATCAATAGATGCAGAAAAAAAATGACAAAATTCAACATTTGTTTATGATAAAAACTCTAAACAAAATGGATTTAGAGGGAATATACCCAAACACAATAAAAGGCATACACATAAAACCCACAGCTAACATCACATTAATTGTGAAACACTGAAAACTTTTCTCTAGGATCAGAAAAAAGACAAGGGTGTTTACTCCTAACACTTTTATTCAACATAGTACTGGCCATAGCAATCATACAAGAAAAAGAAATGAGGGGCGCCTGGGTGGCTCAGTCAGTAAGCATCTGGCTTCGGCTCGGGTCATGATCCCAGGGTCCTGGGATCGAGCCCCACATCGGGCTCCCTGCTCAGCAGGAAGCCTGCTTCTCCCTCTCCCACTCCCCCTGCTTGTGTTCCCTGTCTCTGTCAAATAAATAAATAAAATCTAAAAAAAAAATAAAATACAAAAACAAGAAAAAGAAATGAAAGGCATACAAATTGGTAAGGAAGAAGTTAAATTGTCAGTATTTGCAAATGACATTTACTACATATAGAAAACCCTAAAGACTTCACCAAAAAAGCTATAGAAGGAATTAATGAATTCAGTAAAGTTTCAAGATACAAAATTCATATGCAGAAATTTGTGGAATTTCTATATGCTAATAATGAAGTAGCAGAAAGACAAATTAAGTAAACAATTCATTTACAATTGTAGCAAAAAGAATAAAATACCTAGGTATAAACTTTAAAAAAGGGTGTGAAAGATTTGTACTCTGAAACATCAATAAAACATTGATGAAAGAAATTGAAGACAACACAAACAAATGGAAAGACATAAAACTCATAGATTGGAAGAATAATATCATTACAAATGTTCACACTAACCAAAGCAATCTACAGAGTCAATGAAATCTCTATCAATACATTAATAGCATGTTTCACAGAACTAGGACAAGTAATCTTAAAATTTGTATGGAACCACAAAAGATCCTGAATAGCCAAAGCATCTTGAGAAAGAAGAACAAAGCTGGAGGTATAACAATATCAGATTTCAAGATATATTATAAAGCTGTAGTAATCAAAACAGTGTAGTACTGGCACAAAAACAGACACATAGATCAATGGAACAGAATAAAGAGCCCAGAAATAAACCCATGCTTTTACGGTCAATTAATCTACTACAAAGGAGGCAAGACTATACAGAGAAGAAAAGATAGTCTGCCTCTTCACTAAAGGGTGCTGGTAAAACTGGACAGCTACATGCGAAAGAATGAGACTGGACCACTTTCCCATACCATACACAAAAATAAACACAAAATGGATTAAAGACCTAAACATGAGACCTAATATTATAAAACTCCTAGAAGATAACATAGACAATAACCTCTTGGATATCAGCCTTAGCAGCATTTTTCTAGATATGTCCCCTCAGACAAGGAAACAAAAACAAAAAAGTATTGGGAATACACAAAAATAAAAAGCTTTTGCACAGCAGAGGGAAACATCAACAAAATGAAAAGACAGCCTACTGAATGGGAGAAGATATTTGCAAATAATGTATCCCATAAGGAGTTAACATCCAAAATTATTGTAAAGAACTTATACAAGTCAACATTAAACAAAAACAACAATCTAATTTAAAAATGGGCAGAGGACCTTAATAGACTTTTTCCAAAGATGGCATACAGATGGCCAACAGACCCATGAGAAGGTGGTGAACATGACTAATCATTGGGGAAATGTAACTCAAAACATCAATGAGGTATCACCTAACACCTGTAGTAGATAGAATAAAAAAGACAAGAAATAATAAGTGAGAGAGGAAATGGAGAAAAAGGAACACTCATTGGGGGGATTGTAAATTCCCCCCCCAACACTACTGGGGGAATGTAAATTGGTGAAACCACTGGGAAAACAGTATAAAGTTTCCTCAAAAAGTTGAAAATAGAAAAACTATAGAATCCAGTAATTCTCTACTGGGTCTTTATCTAAAGAAAATGAAAACACTAATTCAAAATGATATATGCATCCCTATGTTTATCATAGCATTATTTACAATAGCCATTATATGCAAGTAACTTAAATGTCCACTGATGAATGGATAAAGAAGATTTGAGGAGCGGTGTGTGTGTACACAATGGAATATTACTGAGCCAAAAAAAATTAATGAGATCTTGCTATTTGCAACAACATGAAAGGACCTGAAAGGTATTATGTTAAGTGAGATAAGTCAGACAGAGAAAGAAAAATACCGTATGATTTCACTTATTTATGGAATCTAAAAAATAAAACAATTGAACAAAAAACCAAAGCAGAAACAGACCCATAAATACAGAGAATCAACTGGTGGATGCCAGAGGGAGTAGGGTGAGGAGATAGACAAAATGGGTAAATGGGAATGGGAGGTACAGGCTTCCAGTTGTGGAATGAACAAGTTATGAGGATTAAAGGTACAGCATAGGGAATACAGCCCATAGTAGGTATTATAAAAGCATTGTACGGTGACAGATGGTAGTTACACTTGTGGAGAACATAGCATCATATAGAGTTGTCAAATCATGGTGTTGGACACCTAAAACTAATTTTTTTAAAATGAAAAAATGTTTAAAATTATCCAAATGATGTCTCCACCTCTGCATGTAACAGTCTACTAACTGCAGTATTTCTAGGGGAAAATGTCCCCTTCTAACTATTATCTAGGATGGAGTTCTTTCAAGCCCTTTTTGTTTGTTGTGAAAGGAAAGATCATTCCTTCATGTTTAGCAGTTTTTAAGAGTATTTGTTATAACCAAAGCAACAATTAAAGGCTATTTTCAAGAGGTGTGTGGCTGGATTATTGGCACTCTTAAGAAAATAAATGGAGGACTAACTTTCTCATTTACTCCAGAACCTTCCAGGTATTCACATAGAAACGAAGAAGCACTCCTTTTTATTTTATTTTTATTTTTTTGAAGCATTCTTTTTTAGCTCTACCCTTGAGTGGGTGACCCCTCCAGTTAAAGTCTTATCACCTCAGATGTAAAACTTAGGTGATCATTAGAAATACTTGGGAAATATTTTTGAAACCATAGATTATTCATACCTACCCTGAGAAATTCTTATTCACAAAATCTAAAGTGGAGGTTGAGAACACACACACATTTAAGAAAAATGCCCCCCCCAAAAAAAGAATGTTTCCCAAATGAATCTGATCATTAGCCAGATTTTAATAGCACTGATGTAGAAGAAGCAGGAAACAAGCAATAGGACATATAATAGCAGTTGCCTAACTTTGTAAGGCTCTTGGCCTTGAAAACAGTCCCTTCTACTCTTGTGCTGCCACCAAATATCCAGATTGTCAAAACTTGATAAAAGAAATGCATGCCTAATTTGTCCTTGACTGTCTTCCAAAGAAGATCACTACACAACCCCAGCTCTGAACAGCAAGCTATGTGATCATTTTATTCAACTAGTATGTGACTAAGACAGAAGTATTTCCGTGGGGGAGAGGAGAGAAAGAAAAAAAATTGGCAGAAAACTATAAAATTAATTCTCTTTGAGCCGTGCAGCTCCCTGCCTGGGATATTTCACCCTGTGTTTCCTTTTCTTTTTCTTTTTTTTTTTAAGATTTTTTTTTTTTTTTCCAGCAGAGAAAGAGAGACAGCGAGAGAGGGAACACAAGCAGGGGCTGTGGGAGAGGGAGAAGCAGGCTCCCCACTGAGCAGGGAGCCCGATGTGGGACTCGATCCCAGGACCCTGGGATCATGACCCGAGCTGAAGGCAGATGCTTAACGACTGAGCCACCCAGGCGCCCTCACCCTGTGTTTTCATCAGCCAGCTGAAATATTTTGATATTCCCTTTGTGGCAATGATAACCCAGAAAGAAAGGAAAATTTTTTTTCTCTTTTCTCATAGTCTCCTTTGCCTGACTTTTGTTCTATCAGGCAAGGGTAGATGGTCCTGACTGTACAAAGATCTTGTCTTCCCAACTTTCTTGATAGCTGCATGTAATTTTAGTTCCCCTTAATCTCTAAAAATATAATATTTATGGGTTCTACTGTCTGATAAGTTCCTCTGGGATGTTCAGGACATATGTGTACACACTCTGCAGTCAGGCCTTGAACCAGATGTTAGAAAGAATGTACTATTCCCTTGGGGTACTGAGAGCAGAATGAGCCTCAGGTCAAAACATAATCAGGAATAATTTTCTTTAGGTGACCCTTCTCTACTGTTCAACATACCCTGGGTTCTACCCTGTAGGACTGTACCCACCAAGCCTATAATTCCTTCGTTAGTAGCATCTTGGCAGAAGACATTTAACAACGATTCATAAATCACACCTACAGACTTCAATTCCTATTCTAAGAGGCTAATGCTTGATTCTGTGCCACTGTGATTGTTGCACTCAGGGAAGAAACTAGATGTTAGGCACTGTTAGTTGCTAGTAGGTTTGTGCTTTAGCTCATATGGCATATTCCAAGGCTCAGAGAAAGTATCCAATTAATGTTCACTGAATGAAGGAACATGTTTGCATTCAAACTGAAATCCTCTGAAAACTAGTTTAATCCTGGAGAGTAACTGGTTATTCTTGAGGTTTTCCTCTGGCTCTAAATCAAATATGATTCCTTACACTGCATGAGATGGCTTCAAGAACTGGAACTGGAGTAGAAACAGTGAATTTTCAGTAAAGTGAAAATAGGAGATAGCTACATTTTTTCTCCATCTGCTACAGCCTCCATTAGAGGAAACTATCCCTGGAATGGACGTAGCGTTGGGGAAAAAGGTAGAGAAAGAACACCAGAATAAGTTCAAGAAGAATAGAATTTGGGTCACTTTCAGTACAACTTTGGAGAACTTTCCATACACTTCAAGAAAGTGCTGAGAGCACCCATGAGAAAGAGCAAGATTTTTTCTTTTTAAGAGCAAGATTCCAGTCTTAAATATCACCATAGATAGCAAAGAAACATAATGGATGCTTAATAAATATTTGTTTAGTTGAACAGTATCAAATTCATCATTTCAACTCACAAACCTCATAGCTAATCAAAATCATTTTAAAACCCATGGATTAGGGTCATTTAGGAAGGAGAACAGAGGACCATCCTTCTTTTACAGGTCTCTGACTTTGGGCCTGTGTGATCAGATCTTTTTCTTAGATTCCAGGGGCTTCAGAGGATAGTCACAGACCCACAAAAAAAAGAGAAGTTATCCAGTTTCAAGTCTGTATAGTGTACAACTTAGGTGACTGCTGGACCAAGCTGATTTACTCAAGTTTTTTATTGGGAAAAGGGAACTTATATATTTTGAGCATTCAGAAATCCCCTGAGAGGCCCTGTGGTTGAACAAATAAAAATGTGTCCAATTATTCAATAAATGTGGCCAAATACTATGTATTGGCCAATTTTTTTCTAGAAGATATTATTTCTTTCAAGTGGACAACACACATCATTTTGACTCTTATCTTTGACTATTATCCTCTGTAATTACTCAAACGTTGGCCAATACAAGTTATCTGATCCATGAACAATTTCTTTTTATCAGAAAATGAGGAGTATTTGAGATCTGAACATTTTATACAAAATACTAACTCCTCTGCCAAGGATAAACCCCTCTACTTGTCCTCAATAGGATTTGCCCAAGTTTACTATTTTCTTGAAATGGTTGGGACACTTGATGACCTCCAAGGCTTTTCTGAAAAAGGGAGAGTGCTTTGCATCCTCT
Source organism: Phoca vitulina (assembly GCF_004348235.1). Classification (NCBI taxonomy): domain Eukaryota; kingdom Metazoa; phylum Chordata; class Mammalia; order Carnivora; family Phocidae; genus Phoca; species Phoca vitulina. Next base: position 31,353,514 of record NW_022589713.1, on the reverse strand, counting down.
CCCCATCCATCATAATTAGAGCAAGTGAATTAAAAATATGGATTTGAGCTCCGTGTGACTGCAGGCTGAGAATTGCTCAGGACAGTTGCTCTGTTGCATTAGGCCATCAGCTGCACTTCATTAGGGGATGCATTCACCTTTCTAGAAGAGTTCAGGGCTGTGTGGCTTTGCATTAGAAGCCTGGCTTCCTGCACAGCATTATTTAACCCTTCCCTAGAACAGAGATATCCCTCCTAGGAGCAGCATCTTCACTCAGAAAACTGGCTGAATTTAGGGGCCTCAAAGAGAATTTTCAGCTTGATTTTTACCTTTGTCAGCAGTGTGCATATGGAGGGGGTGGGCAGGGAGTAAGGGGGATATTTTAATGTGAATGTTTTGGATGACAACAAATGGAGATGCTAATAAACACATTTGTTCCTGACTTCACTGTAGATTTGTGGCTGCCCAACAGACAGTTTAGCACCTAGTGGAGCACTGCATGGGTCAACTGCAGGTACCATGCACAAGTCCTTACAGAAAATTGGGTAGAAACCAGAAGAGATGGAATACATATAACCACTTCATTGGAGAGTATTTTACAGCACACCCACCTGCAAATTTACTATTCTGGGTCATCTCTTTCACATTGTTTCAAATTTTCTTCCAAAATTTTCTTCTGCCTGGTTTCAATGTTCCCATCAATGTCCCCCTTTTTTCCTCAGCAGGCACTCAGGGAAAAGGCTAAATAAAATTATCTTGAAATGTGTCGCTATAATTTGGACTTATAAGGATAAGAAGACAAGGTAATTCTATCAGTTTGTTTTATGCGCTATTTTTAGTTTACCCTTTTCACTTCGATTTCACAACTATAAGTAGTGCTCAGCATCTACCTCACTTATGCCAATACATTTTAGCAGAAATTTAGGTTCAAGTCAGTCTTTGTAGGAACAATTAAATTTGTTGAAAGGAGGCCCAAAGCTATAATGCTTAGCTATTTCCAAATACAGTGGCTCCCCCCCTTATTTTAGTTTTGTTTTCTACAGTTACCTAAAGTCAGCTGTGGTCTGGAAGCAGATGATCCTCTGACTATTGTCAGAAGATCATTAGTGGCCTAATGCTGTATCACAATGCTTATGTCATTCACCTCACTTCATTTCATCATGTAGGCATTTTATTATCTCACATCATCATAAGAAGAGTACAATATACGAAGATATTTTGAGAGAAAGAGACCATCTTCACATAACTTCTATTATAGTGTTATAACTTTTCTATTTTATTGTTAATCTCTTATTGTGTCTAATTTATAAATCAAATTTTATCATAATTATGCATGTATAGAAAAAAACTGTATAGGGTTTGTTACTATTTGCAATTTCAGGCATCCATTGGGAGTCTTGGAATGTATCTTCTGTGGATAAGGGGGACTACTATACATAGCAAGTTCTCAGTGTATGATAATTATTGCTCTTTCTTTTTATTCAGGGAAACTTAAATTGGAGTTCCAGTAGCATCACAAGAACTGTGTGGCTTTGGGAAAGTCACTGGGCTTTTCTGGGCACCAATTTGCTTATCTGTTATATAAAGTTATGGTGTTGGAGGATGGGTTGAACAAGAGAATTTTCAAGGCTCTTTCCAATTTTATGCTTGTATAGGGAGAGAGACATCTTAAAGAATGCTTATTTGTGTCTGTTAATAGTCTTAAGTTAAAAAAAGATGGAATAAATATTAAAAGTAGAGCTCTCAGAGGGTTTTTTTTTCCCTTGTTAATTGTTTTAAGCATTCAAGCCATGAGAAGTGAATGTTGCTGAATTCATGAACATTTGCAAAGAATCATTAGTTTTTCAGGACAATTGCATAAGCCCCATGCTCTCATGGAGCAATTTCAACAACTCCCAAACCCAATGACCTGCTTTCTTATGTTGATATTGGTATTCTCTCCTTTAAGAAAGTGACTCTTGAGCAAAATTTATACCAAGTATTTTTCCTTAGGACACAAATTTTCATTCATTATGTATCCACTTATTATTTCATTTACCATATAGTCACAGGATACCAAATCTTGGGTTCTGTGAGAACTGCAAAAGTGAATGAAATCTCCTGGTCATCAGTAATATTAAGGAAACCAAGGGCCACACATTGGGAGACACAATTATTAAGGAAGTTATAAATCCCCTATTGGTCTTTTATTCTATTGATTACTCAGAAAAGGAATATGGGAAAAAAAAGACTTGATTGACTATGCCCTTTTACAATTCATGTGCTATGTCCAAGAAGATAGGATGGACTAAAATACAATGAGCAACCTGAGGTGAAGCAATCTATCAGAATGAAAAGAGCAAAGATATTAAAGGATGCTAGGGAAGTCATCCATGTCTCCAACCATTTATCCATTCATTTATTTAAAAATATTAAACATCTATTCAGTGCCACATACTGTACAAGAGAGGAAGAAAACAAGAGTTTACACTTTAGAGGGGGATGATGAGAGCAAATATTTAAGACAGAGAGTGCTCTCTCATGATGGATTGAGATGTGATAAAGAAACATCTTCTTGGAGCATCTTCTTGGATAAAGAAACATAATTCTGAGATCTAGAGTATAAATAGGAGTATTCACATAAAGAGCAGAGTGAGGAGTGAAGCAAAGGAGAGTAGGTATATGGGCCACCCAAAAGAAATAGCAAGCCCCAAGGTCAAGAAATAAGAGATAACAGGAAATGGAATTAATTCAGTTTTATCAAAGTGGTGACATCCCAAAAGGGAAGGAAATGGTATGGAATGTGGCTAGAAATATAAGCAGAGAAGATCTTACAGGTCCAGTAGGAGTTGTGGGCAGAACAGTGATGCAATCATATCTGCATAATAAGAAAATCACTTAAACTGCAGTGTGGGAAATATATTGAACACAGTAAAACCAACTAGGAGACTGATGCAGTAATCCAAGTGAGAGATAACTTCAACTAGGAAAACACCAGTTGGTTCTGAAAAGGGGCAACTTTGAGTAATCTTTAGTAAGCAGACATGACTTGCTGATCAGATGTAGGAATGAAAGAGAGCTTTGATAAGTTTCTGCCTGGATTATGATGTGATGTCTTTCACTGGTTAAGACATAGTAACTATGATTCAGGATAAACATAGTTATTGAGAGGAGATAGGATGGCTTCTATTTTCAATGTTCTGAATTTTATATACACATGGTACATCCAAGTGAGGTTCTCCAGTGGGTAGTTTATTTGGTTTGGATCCAAAGTTCAGGAAAAATAGAGGAACTGATTAAAGAATCATTATAAAGAACATAATTGGTGGTATGGGGATCCAGGAAGAGTATATTGAATCATCCACTAGAAGTGGGCCTGGAAGAGTGAAGGGACCTAGTATAAAGACCTTGAATAATATTTAGTATTAATATTAAGATAAAGAATAGCCTACTAAGGAGATTGAGTGGGAGTGTTCAGAGATGGAGAAAAATATGTTCTATACTGAATGTTGCTAGAATGTTCAGATTGTCATTTACCTGTTTTTACTCAGCTCATTCCCATACTGTGTGTTCAGCTGTGAATTGCAGAGGAGTGGCCCACTCAAAACTACATTTCCCAGACTTCTTTATTAGTTGACATCCACTTCAGTTTAGGCAATGAGAGATGCCTACTGGAAAATGGAAGATGTAAGGGAGAAGTTACTGAATTTTTCTGTCACTCTAACAGTAGTGATCATGTCTGCCAGGAACTATGGGCTCTCTCAATGTCAAAGGTTCCCAAGCAGTAGTTTTAATAACAGCAACATTCATTTCCATCAGTGTCAGCTCAAGTTTGTTCCCGAGCTGTGGCAGAACTAGCTCCTGCTTTATTTACCCTACCCTAGGGATAACCAGTTATTAAAGTTTACTGTGGTAACTTCCTGTACTAACTTGCTTTCTGTTCTTGCTCCCTAAGCTCTTCAAATACTCACATTTCTAAACATGGCTTGCAAGACTCTCTATCATCTTTCCATTAATAATTTTCCAGCTTCACTTTGTGCCATTCTATTTGCTCTTTTAAAATTAATACTCTGAACAGATTTGAGATTATTTTAATTCTTCCATCTTTGTAATAGATTCCTTGTATTAAATCTCCATTTGAAACACCTGGCAAGGTTCTTGTGTTCCTGGTTGGACCTTAAATGATTCAGAACTCCTGCTGGAGAGGACGGGTATCAGATGTGGCAACAAAGATGTTAAGGACTTTGGCAAGAATCATGTCAGTGTAAAAGTGGGGCAAAAGTTAGACTGCTCTAGTTAAAGATACCGAATGATGATTACATCCGGGAAGCAAGGACAGACATGTTCTAGAAGTCCAGCCATAAAAGTGAGGAGAGAGGGAACAGGTAGGAAAGAAGTGCTAGCCTTGTGCTGTTAAATATGGTAGCCAGTAGACACATGTAGTTATTGAACATTTGAATTGTGGTTAGTTTGAATTGAGATGTGCTATAAGTAAAAAAACAAACTTACTGTATTTCAGATAGTATTAACAAAGGAAAGATTTCATTAATCTTTTCATTGGTTATATGTTGAAATAGGACTGTTAGACATATTAGGTTTAATTAAAAATACTATTCAAATTAATCCATTTATTTTAAATTTTGTTTAATATAGTTACTAGAACACTTAAAATTATATATATGGCTTAGACAGTGTTGTTCTAGACTAAGAATGAAACAGCCAATGGTGTCATAAGCCCCCTTTATGTGTTACAGTCTACAAGGTATGTGGTTTAAAGAGTTAGGTAGGGCCTAAAACATAAAATATGCACATAAAAGAATGTTGCATCAAAATAAACTTTGGTAAGATGGAAAAATGCTGGTTTCTCTAATTATGGCATCAGGAACAAACAATTTTCTGTCTTCAGAAGACTCTTGAGAATAAATGGTATTTGTAGGAGACATGATCAGATTTGCACTAATTATCATGGCACAAGGTAGAGTTGGGAAAGGAGATACTGAAGTCAAGAAGATCAGTTAGAGGATATTATTAGCAAGTCCTGGAGAGAGGTGATGGAGGTCTGAATTAAGATAGTGTAGATGGGACAGATAGGGTGGTATAATGGATATTATGGAAATAGAATTGTCAAGATTTGGATAATGATTGAATGTAGAGGTTTACAGAGAAGCCGCACCACCTATCATCTTTGAAGTACACCATGAAGTTAAATGGTGTACTGTTTCAGATAGGTTTGTTTGGAAAGAGGAAATGTCATCACTTTGGAAAATAAGTTTACTTATATTGCTGGTTTGCCAAGGAAGAGAGACATCACCTCATGCCCTGACAGTGCAATCAAACCTCCTTATACCAAACTCTTGAAATTGACAAATAGCGATTCTGGTGTTGACAATGTTGGATACCCAATCAGGCATTTAATCAAATCATCAACTGGTTACTAATATGATACCATTCTCAAATGATGTTGAACAGCTACACACGGTGGAAATTACCCTGGAGGTGGAGACAGCAGGTAAGGGTTCAAGGCCTGGCTCTATCAAAACCAACTATGAATGTGACTTTACCTAATGGAACCTTAATTCCTTCACCCAAAAATAAAGATAAAAACATCTGCCACCAGATACTTTAAAATTGCACAAGGCCATGTAAGTGAATATACTTTATAAATAAGGGAGATTTACATAAATATACATATGGTCCATTTTTTATGGCTTCTATTTCAAATTTACATACAGGGGTTTTTTTTTGTTTTTTGTTTTTTTTTTAGTGGAAGTGTGAACATTTCCACAAGTGAACTTTTAACGATTAAGCTCCTACAGTGTGGAGAAAAGAAACTCTGAGCTAAAGTAGCTATTAATAAGGATTCCAATAGTCATCTACCCCCATAGTAAATGTGTTGGTATGCGTAAGCTTGTGTGGGGAGGGAATGGTGGGTATGTGTTTCAGAGTGGAGATGTAGAAAGAAAACATCACAGCTTGAAAAAGCTATACTTGAATATTTTGCAAAAACAATTTCTACGATTAACCCTGCTGATCTGTTTATAAACCCAAGAGTATAAACACACACAGTTGCTCTCATTAATTTTTGATAAGCAATAAGACTCACAAATATTTTACTTCTAAGCATATGTTATCTGCAGTTGGCTACAGTGGCAGGCATATGCTTTGACATATGATATTCCATCTTGTACCAAATGCACAGGACTCACATCTAAAACAATAGCTGAACTATATGTAGGCATCTGATTGGCTGAGTGTTTGACTCATTTATATTTAGGCTTCTTTGAATAAGATTTTAAGCCAGGGAAAGACACAAATACCTAAATCTGGGACACTTCAAATTTCATGAATGTATGTTGCCTTATCCATTCTTAAAACAGTAACAGAAAATGGGCTGAATGTCTACACAGTGTAATTTGAGTTTGTGAATTTTTTTTTCTCCTACAACATCCATTTGTCCTCAAATAACCTACAGCAATCTGACATACTGGGTTCTTTCCTGAAAATATAATTCTCAAAGTCATTCTTTTGTTTCAAGCAACCGAGCCAAAATTGAATACCTTTTATATGCTTAGCAAAATACTTACTACAATGTTTTCTAAAAGTGGCAAAAGATCCAAATAGCAACCCAGTAGTTAGAGAGTCAATATATTTACATACAAAACAATTAACCAGTCGCTATTACATACAAAGTTCTGTATTATTCAGTGAAAACTAATAGGTTCTATCACTAATCTGTCAAACTTGAATCCCAGAACACTCAAGTAATTAAAGGATATGATAAGGAATGATATAATAAGGAAATAATGGCTGACCTGAGTATAAACCACAGGTAAATTAAGAATATCCAAAGAAAAAAGGAAGGTATTCCAGTTGTAGATAAAAACATGAACCAATGCATGAAGGTTTGGAACAGTTTTTGTGCCAATTGCAAGGGCAAACTGGTAACAAGGTAGAAGCATTTGGGGAAGAATTTGTCTAAGTCAAAGGTATCTAGAGACCAGAGTAGAGGAAGATGGCAGTGGAGTAGGAGGACCGTAGGCCTTCATCATCCCACGAACACAATTAGGTAACTATCAAATAATCCTAAATATCCTAGAAATAGACCTGAAGACTGGCAGAAAAAAATTCCACAACTAAAGAGAGAAAAGAGGCCACATCAAAGAAGGTAGGAAATGCAGAGATGTGGTTTAGGGGAGAAATGGTTCATAGGTGCTACAGACAGAAGGAAGTCATAGTTGCAGAGAAGGGTGAGAAAGAGAGGAGTACACACAAGAACAATGTTTCCCCAAAGCCACTGGCTTGGAAAAAGAGAAGGGCTGAATTTTTGAGTTCTTGGAATCAGCATGGCTTAAAGCCTAGAGTTTTAAAGATCAGTGGACTTAGCTGGCATAGAGCCCAGAGAGCACTGCACTCCTCCTGGAAAGAAGATAGGCAAACAACCCAGGGGCAGAAAGCATGGAAACAGTGATCTGAAGAGCACCTAGGGCACACACGAGGAGATTATTCTCTTCTTAAAGTGTGTCCCTGAGAGGAAGTGTTCATGGAGCTAGATATCTCTCTGGGAACAAAGGAACTGGCTAGTACCATTTCTCTCCCCTGCCCCTCACCATAAACACAGAGCCACAGGTGGGAAGAAAACAAAAACTAAAGGAATTCACAACCACTTAACCAGCCATGCAAGAAATATTAAAGGGGCCTCTTTAAGTGCAAAGGAGAGCCCAAAAGTGACAAAGACAAGAAGGATCTAGGAAATCTCCAGAAGCAATGAGAAAACAAGTTCTAAAATAGCAATAAATACATATCTATCAATTAATTTGAGAGTGAATGAACTGTTTCAATCAAAAGACATAGGGTGTCAGAATGGATTAAAAAAACAAGAACCATCTATATGCTTCCTACAAGACACTCATTTTAAACCTAAAGACACCTGAAGATTGAAAGGAGATGGAGACATTTATCATGCAAATTGATGTCAAGAGTTGCAATACTTATATTAGACAAACTAGACTTTAAAACAAAGACTGTAACAAAGACAAAGAAAGGCACTATATAATAGTAAAGGGGACAATCCAACAAGATGATATAACAATTATAAATATTTATGCATGCAACAGGAGAGCACCCAAATACATGAAACTAATAATAAACATAAAGGACTTAATCCATAATAATAAAATAACAGGAGGGAATTTTAACACCCCACTCACATCAAGGGACAGAGCATCTAAATAGAAAATCAACAAGGAAACAATGGCTTTGAATGACACACTAGACCAGAGGGACTTAACAGATACAGTCAGAACATTCCCTCCTAAAACAGCATAATACACATTCTTTTCAAGTGCACATGGGACATTATACAGAATATATCACATATTAGGCCACAAAACAGGCCTCAACAAATTCAAGAAGATCGTGGTCATACTATGTACCTTTTCTGACCACAACGCTATGAAACTAGAAGTCAATAGTGAAAAAAAAAATTTGGAAACACAAATCAAGGTTAAACAACATGCTACTAAACAATGAATGGGTCAGTCAGGAAATCAAAGAAGAAATAAGAAAAATACATGGAAACAAATTAAAATGAAAACAAAACAGTCCAAAACCTTTGGGATGCAGCAAAAGTAGTCATAAAAGGGAAATATATAGCAATACAGGCCTACCTCAAGTTGCAAGAAAAATCTCAAATACACAACCTAACCTTATACCTAAAGGAGCTAAAAAAGTAAAATAAGCCTAAAGCCAGCAAAAGGAAGGAAATTATAACGATTAGAGCAGAAATAAATGACATAGGGGTGCCTGGATGGCTCAGTCGGTTAAGCATCTGCCTTTGGCTGAGGTCATGATCTCAGGGTCCTGGGATTGAGCCCCACGTCAGGCTCCCTACTCAGCGGGGAGTCTGCTTCTCCCTCTCTCTCTGCCCCTCCCCCCCAC